>NW_024722227.1:9874100-10006671 GCF_018991925.1 Homarus americanus
TGTCTATCTTGTGCTGTAAGACTCTTAAGTCCCGTCCACACGATCGAGCAGTGCCCGGCGGGCTTTGCCCGTTTACCGGGCAACGCCTGTGTGTTGTTGTACACACCGGGGTGGTTGGCGGCAGTCATAGTCTGGCGCCGGTAGCTAGTAGGTGGTTGGCAGTGGCGGGTGCGGTACGATCACCATGGTGTGTCGCAGGAATGGTGCAAAGAGTGGTTAGGTCGAAGAAATGTATTGGGAAGTCATGCCACGATTTTACGTGAACTGCAAGATGGACATGAGAAAGACTTTACCAATTACATGAGAATGGACCCCAACACCTTTTACAAACTTCTAGCGAAAGTGGAACCATACCGGTATATAAAAAAAACAGGATACCAATATGAGGGAGAGTACAGTATATCTGCAGAGGCTCGTCTAGAGGCAACTCTCATATATCTTTCAACTGGGTGCACCTACACGTCACTTCAGTATAGAACGAGGATATCAAAACAAAGTTTGTCTTGCATAATATCTGCAACTTGTCAAGCCATGTATGAAGTACTCAAGGAAGATTACTTGCAGGTGAGATTTGTAGTACATAAAAATTCATTGAATAATGTTAGAATTATGATATGCATAGACAGGAAGCTATGGGACTAGAGTGAGGAGAGCGGCAGGAACGAAGAACACACACTAATGTCCTCATTACATAATTCATAAACAATCTCCCGTTTATTGTCACGCCAATAATGTACATTGCATAAGCTTATTTGGTTATACACTGGACATCTGGACCGAGCTGGGAACATATAAGTATCACATTTGCAGTACTTAACTCAGGTTTTACAAAGTACTAGCTTACGTTCTATCAGTATCTCTATTCATACCTCACCGACTTGAGGACCCCGACCCCCGAGGTCAGCGGTGGCGTAGTGATCAGCTGTTTTTGACAGTCACGTGAGGTTCCAATAATAACACGTGTCTTGTATTGCAGGCTTGTGTTATGTTGAATGTTAATGACAATATTATCGGAATGTCGGTTTTCCGGTTTTATCGTTTGTCTGGCAGAGTAGTCGCTCCATATCCGGCAGCAAACCACCAGGCAGGCGGACCATGATTTCGCTCAACGACGGGCACAGGCAATCCGCTGGTTTGCCCGCTAATTTTGCCCGATAACTGGCATTTAGCGCGTGCCAGTCGGGCACTGCTCGATCGTGTGGACGGGCCTTTAAGTACAGCAGAAGTTGTTGGTCTCAGATGCAGATCCTGCCGTTTCCACCTACAGTATATGTTATAAATACATGTGTAAAGGAGCTCTGGAAACTGTTGTTACAATATTGTATGGTTCCAGAATATCTTAATTTCATGTTATTATAAGAAAATTGCAATTACAGATAAAAATATGTAAGCATTTTAGTTCTATCATCAGGATAACTAGTGGAAGGAGGAAGGGACAAAACGTAAACATGGTTGAGCTTCCAGCGTAGGTAGACTCGTGAAGCAGCTGCGTGCCAAATTTACGCCTAGATTTGAACCAAACTGCTGCATAGTCAAGTCTATGGATTGGTGTTGGGAATGTACAGTCTGTTCACCAAGTCAAGGTTCAAGTACGTGGTAACATTCCTCCCACCAGGCTAAGCCGAATACCAGAGGAGCTCGTCTGAGCTAGGGCCAGATTATCAGATTCTTAGTGATATTACACCGTAACTGAGGATATCGGAATACACGTGACTGATTCCCCCATGAAGGTGACAAATATTGTAGCTAAAACGGCGTCCTTATCACGTACAGACTTCATCATATCGTTTCTAGGTGACCTTCCTCATCCTCAGTTAGTGATAAACTGGATTTAGCCATCTGAGAGCTGAGGAGTGGGGGTGGCCCCGTGTGGGTGCTAGAGGACCCCGAGGCCGCCCACTTGGTCCTCTAACAGTGAGCCCCCTGATGTTTTTCTTTAGTTGTTACTGAGGAGCAGATTATAAGCCCGCGGCGTATCTCTACCCCTCTCTTATAACACTCCTGTACGTAATCACCGGACAGACACACACACAAAGCACCTCCCCTACCAACACCAGGCTGCTGCTGAGTATCTACCACCCCGCCGAGTTGACGTGAAGTTGAGCCGCCACTCAAGGGACAACCACACACAGCGCGCCACGGTTCACGGGAACAAAGGTTGCGTCTGCCTCAGTGTGGAGAGAACCTTGTGACCTCCAACTCTACCCCACCCTCACCCCAATTCACCCCCATGAACCTCTGACGAGTCATTCCTGAACTTGACCCCCTTCCCTTGTGATACTCAGTGGGTGGGGGTGGGTGACGGGAGGGGAGGAAGCATACTTATGACCTTAATTGAGTGTTTGATGGGCATGTTAGGCCTAGACTCGCTCAGGGCTCCCAGCACCACCTAATGTCACACCCTCCTTCCTACACGTTCACTTGACGTTCTTTAGTATGGATCTTCATCGCTGATTCAACAAACAAACCCAGGTACAGGGATTACCTGAAAACTATCCACCCAGCTTATTTCACATGATTAAACACCTGTATGCTACCTCGGGCTGAGTTAGATTAGGTGAAGTTAGATCGGTTGGGTTATGTTAGGTTAGTTAATCTTTAAGGCGATAGAAGTTAGGGTGCCTAATCTTCAGGTGATCCAGGGTCAGTAGACGTTAAGTTTAGGATTAAAAAAAATCATTCCTGGGTGACTTATATATCGTCACGACTCCCATGATGACCCTCTTAACACTAAAGAATCGTGATGGGACAAATTTGTTATCTCGAGAGGCTGCCACGGAGTCTCTTATTGATCTGGAGTACGACAACAGTACTCGACTCTGGCACTCGTGTTATTAATACTCTCAACCTGAGCGTGTATACAAATGTCCCCCCCCCCCCCTTCAATGAGTTTTTCCATTTATCTTACTTCAATTGAGAGGCCGTCCGTACAGTGCAACGTATTGTAAACGATCCGCCTTCACGGTGTAGTAGCACGGTCATGTTGCCACCACAAGAAGTCGAAATGTTGTTGTCAAGGGTTGGCAACACTATACCAGACACTGACAGACAGACTGATGGAGATGTATAGAAAGACAGACAAACAGGCAAAGATATATAGATAGACACACAAAGATATACAGATACTTAAGACAGATGTAGCTACACAGACAGACATAGAAATATATAGATAAACAGACAAACATTTTGAGACAAGCATTCCAACACGTAAAGTAATGTCTAAGTGACTACCGCACGTGGGTGGTTAGTATTGCACAACAAAAGGTCAAGAGAATGTCAGGAGTTCGTGTAGGTTAAGGGAGTATAACACCGCAAAATGACGCATGCACGCACACACACACACGCACAAAGTATACGACAGATCTTGATAATACTGTAATTGCAGATGCTTGAAAGAAGATATATTTACGAGTTTGCGGATGAACAGGCTCAGTGTTACCATGTGGTTGCATCAGTCTCATGGCCACTAACCACGTCATAATATCACATGGAACACCATATCCTTCCTTAGCAGGCGTTTCTCATCACTCCAGTATAATGAAAACTTAACAGGCTAATTTTGCCACCTGTGGTCTCTCAACCCCAAGACGACATTAGAGTCTGCATCATCTCTCACAAAACAGAGTGATGGCAGCGGTCATAGCCACAGTATCTAATACCTTTATTGATCATTTGTTGTCTGCTTAAGTTACAGCAGCCTGACGTTGCTAAACAGCTTCCGGATGTGTGGTTGCATGCATGGGCTGGTGCGATGATGTCTTCGGTAAATCGTCACTTCTGCCACGCTGTCTCCACGAGGACACGACCGCTGATCTACTGTAATCCTCAGTACCGGTACCTCTCACGACGCCAGGGTCCAACACCTTACTCAACCAGGCATCAAGAGAGATATATACTCTATATCTCTTAATTTTGAATCACCATACCAGCTACTGAGGGGCAGTGTGTGTGTGTGTCCCAAATAGAACTCGAGAACGGGTTTGTGGATTTTCATCAAACATTCTCAGGTTTGATCAATATGTGACAAGGGCCGCATGATAAGTTTATGGGGTAAATTGAGCCGAAAGTGGCCAGATGTTTCCATGGTAACGGTTGTCCGAGGATTAAAGAATAACATGACCATGAGGCCGTGTCCATCACCGACTTCATTAATTTACAGTTGTCACTAGTGTGATATTTATCCTGCCAAGGTAACGGTTCGCGGGCAGGGTTTCCATCCGCTCGGGTGAATATTTGTAATTAATAATGTCTAGTGTGTGGTCTTATATACGAGCTTAAAGGTGTTAGTGGGAAGTACTGTAACACGCAACATAACATCATACTATCGCGTAAGACACAAGGCTTTACTTCTTCTTTGTATAATTCTAGATTTGCTTTGACCTGACAACATCCATGTTAAGGGCTGCTGTTATAGTATCTAAGGACTTTAAAGGAAGTTACACAGAGACACTAAATGGAAAAAGGATGCTATGATACTGTCTGCCGAGTGTTCATGTAGTTAGGTCAGATTAGGTTTACTATACCTCTCTCTCGAACCCAAAACAAACAACCAGAACACCAGGAAACGTAAGCTTTAGCCATGGTCTTCCGCAGCTACTGGAAATAATGACTCGGGAGCTTTATACAGCGGCAATGAGCTGCGGTCCTTCCCATGTTAACATCAAAGTGTGAAAACTGTGTCATCTATAAGGTGTCATCCCCCTGTACGATTTTCGCCATCCAACGTTGACGATTGGAACAGGTTAGGTTATTTCACGTGATGATTAAACTCCCTAACTCTAATTGGAGGGGTTAGTTACGTTAGTGTTAATCATCACGTGAAACAATCTAACGGGGCTAATCTTCACGTAATCTCCAATTAAGAATCATTCATTATGTTTTGACCGATTGTCTTGAAAACTTGAAGAGCTGAATAAACCTTTCGTCTCTTTTTTTTCACTATTATATGGTTCTGTGGCGAGCTTACGAGTCTACAACACTGAATTACGAGAAATATGTACACAACTACACACAAAATCAGACTATCTATCCTTGAGGTTAACCCGTCGCTCTGCAATACTCATCATCATCACTACCACCATCGTCACCACCTCTACCACCATCGTCGCCACCTCTACCACCATCGTCGCCACCTCTACCACCATCGTCGCCACCATTACCATCATCAATGCCATCACTACCATGTTCCAACATCTCCACCATCACTATCAACATCTGCATCACCCCTACCACCATCGTCACCACCTCTACCACCATCGTCGCCACCTCTACCACCATCGTCGCCACCTCTACCACCATCGTCACCACCATTACCACCATCGTCGCCACCATTACCATCATCAATGCCATCACTACCATGTTCCAACATCTCCACCATCACTATCAACATCTGCATCACCCCTACCACCATCGTCACCACCCCTACCACCATCGTTGCCCCCACTACCAACACCTCCCCCACTACCAACATCTCCACCATCACTACCACCATCGTCACCGTCACTATCAACACCTCCACCACTACCCCCCTCTACCACCTCCACCACTAGTAGTAGCACCAAATACCGTACTTACACGTCTATTACCACTACTAACCCCCGCTACCACCACCACCAATGTACCTGTAAAGCAGTGGGCTAAGGGGCACGGAAGTAAAATTTTGACTTTCGTAACTAACATGGGAATTTCGACCACTAAGTTTTCAGAGTTCACATTTTTTCTCCTTCAAGTAGGCTACTTACCGTAAGAGCAAGACTAACCATTACAATCTTAAACAATAGTAATAGTAGGCCTATATCTAACAATAGGCCTAACCTTGATATTTTCTTCACGTCATTCGTATCAATGCCCGAATAAGCTACTTTGTTCGTGCATTAGAGCTAAGATTACTCCTCTCAGCTCTCTTCCAGTTTAGTAAGATTAAACTTACGAAGTAATGTCGGTAATTAACCATTGTAAACTGAAAAACACATTATCGATTGTTATTAACCATTGTAAACGTAAACATACTATAGTAAATTAAAGAAAGATCTACTGAAAACTAAAACAAACTATCCGTTGAAAACCTCTTGAGGCTTAATGGGTTAAGATGTTAGCCCTTTCGTCAACACATTTAGTACCATCGTAATCAATAACTTCACATCACCTCAGCAAGTTATTATAGGTCTACATTAGCTGGTAGTTCTAAGATTTACGCCAGGCGGTGTTGTATACCCACAAAAAACCTATCTGTCCCTTTTCTCGTTAAGACAATATTACACAATGGACGAACAATTTGATCACTATTTGCGAATACATCGGACTCAGGTGGACATATTTTTTGGTGTACATAAGGTTACAAGTATTAACAGCCCGTCTTTTGAGTTTCGTTTGTTTTACTTGGTCTTTACTACCAAAACAGCTACAGCAAGAGTGATTAACAGCGCCTGTGTTCCCTCCGCTACACAATGACTCCTTTATGGACGCTACCCAGAGGAACATACTGTAGACCCGGTGTAGGCAACATGTGACGGGGATGATCTGGAGGACAGCCTGAGGGTGAGTATGTGGGGTGAGAGGTGTAGCGTGAATGGGGTGAAGGTCTGGGACGTGTGAGTCATCGTCCATACAATAGTGACTCAAGCTCTTGTGTGTGGTGGGTGTCTGCCTCACTCCGTCCACCAACATAACTGCACGAGTAGGTTGTCTTCAGATTAAGAAGCGAATGCATAACAAGTTTCATATTTAAAACGATTTCTGAGCCTCAATTCTTTGAGGGATTTCGTACACACGCGGACAAGACCTAAAACACCATTAGTTGTGCTCTGTGTCGTATGTCAGTAGCTTTACACTGATCCTTCCAAACCTACACAGCTGTTCTAGTCGGGAACCTACTAATTGTGGGTCACTGCCAAGGCCATGTCTGGATAGTGTAATCTTGTACAACCAGAATGTCAATTTGATTCATTCCACTCACGATTTAACTTTTATTTTATTTTTATTCATGGGAGGAGTGATTGAGAAGTGAATCAGGTGAAGGCAGTTGTAGGGCAAGATTCCACCTGTATTAATTAACTTAATCTAACTTAATTTCAAGCATTATATTTTAAAGAAACTTAGACAATTGTGATTTTCTGCACTTCACTTTTTTTTAGTAAATTTTGTTCAGTGGGTGAGTGAAATAGTGAAGGTTAGTGAGTGGTGAGGGTAGGGGGTGATGCCAAGTGAACTTTCGTCTGAATATTGTTCATAGTGGACAGATGGTGGTGTGGTAGTGAAGGAAACGCCACTAACAGATGGAGCTTTATTACTAATGTTTCGTCACAAGAAGCGTCTTGTGATGAAACGTCATTAATAAAGCTCCATCTCTAAGTCGTGTTTCCTTCACTACCACACCGAACTATCTAGAAGTGTAAGTAATAAGAGTGCAGAGGTCTTATTGCAACTATATCTTGCGCTAGTCAGGCCCCACCTCGATTATGCGGTTCAGTTCTGGTGTCCTTATTATAGAATGGATATCAATTCACTGGAGTCGGTGCAGCGAAGAATGACAAAAATGATTCCGGGACTTAGAAACCTTCCATATCAAGATAGGATAAAGAAACTTAACTTGCATTCCCTAGAAAGACGAAGAGTGCGGGGAGATATGATAGAAGTATTTAAGTGGGTGAAAGGAATCAATAAAGGGGATATAGATAAAGTTCTTATAATATCCGAGCAGGATAGGACTCGGAGCAACGGATTTAAGTTGGATAAGTTTAGGTTTAGGGGGGAGATAGGAAGGAACCGGTTCACACAAAGGGTGATGGATGAGTGGAACAAGCTTAGCAACTTTGTAGTAAGTGCTGGAACGCTGGAAAGTTTCAAAAGGAGGCTAGATAGATTCATGGATGATAGAGAGTGGTAGTAACTCTCGACAGGAGCTGCCATGCACAGGCCAACCGGCCTATTGCAGACTCCTTATTTTCTTATGTTCTTATCTCATCATAACACTAGCAGTATCTGTAAAAGCCTTGGTTAAGGACGTTCAGGTGACGGGCAAGTCGAAGGGAATGATTGAAACCCACCTTTTGATGCATTCAATATTTATTGATGTGGTCAAAACCTGCAGAGGAGATATTCATAATATTACATGGTGATTCATCTGAAACATAATTAGTTAGTCTCACACAAGTTTATCTTAATTACAATTTATTAAACATACTGACATAACACAAAGTTCATAACTCTATTAATCTTAGCTTCGCTTCATTCTGCATTGTCTTGTTACTCCAGGTTAGGCAGAAACGAGTAGGCGTAATTAGTCAACAATATTTCAGTACCGAGGGGTATGTCATCACTTAGGCTGTTTTTACAAGTGCAGGTAAATGCAGATCAGTATGGTGTTCCAAGAGACAACAGTACTGCGTAAATTATATCTACACAAATTCTCGGACAGGATTGTAAGTCGGTGTTCACCAGTACGAGCAGAGGGCTGGTCTTCACAGCATCACTGGAGAGGGCGATCTGTCTCATGGAGGGGCGGGCAGCCACCGCCACCAGTCTAAGACAGTCCACTCAGCAGAACCAGGACTTGTCTGTAAACACTTCTACATCTGGCAAGATCACAGGTCGAAAGATTTAATGGCATCACACACCAGCACTGTAGCTGAAGCCAGCGACTTGCCAAAGAAGCGACACAAGAAGAAAATATTGAAGCCACTCTCGCCCTCTCCCTGAATCATCTCAAATCTCGCATACACGTCACACAACGAGAAGCATTCGACGAAAATTGGACACACCTGAAACAACGGGGTAGCGTCACACTACGCCACTATGACGCTGTAACCGGTGACTCCAACCGCCACTGCAAAGAGTATCAATCCCTGACTCGATCTCAACAGATTATGTACACGAGACTGCGCCTAGGCAGGTTTCTATGGGCGTACATTGGCAACCCTGAGCCTGGCCGCACTGTTTGTAAACTTTGTGGCCAACCCGACTCTCACACCCTCTCTCACTACATCCTCACTTTCCGTATGACCTCCTCCTACAGGTCCCCAGCCGTTACCAACACCTCTTCCCTCTCTGACCAGATATCCCTCCTCCTAGTGACAGGCCTGGCACTTGACATTATTAGGAACCTGCCGCGCTTTGCCATACACAGATGAAATGTACCGGGAAATTTCCCCCCACACACTCATCATTCTGTCACTTTATGTAACTTGCTGACAAAACCTATGACCCTTCAGGCTTTTACGCCCTTAATGCACGAGTCATAAAGGCAAGCATGAACTTAGCATGCTTCCCAGATGGGCACTGTAAACGCTTCTGCGCTTCACCTTGCACAGGATGTAAGGGAAGGGGGTGCCCAATAAACTAGATCCCTCGTGGACAATCTAAAAAAAAAATTATGTAGCCAGCGGTGATAACAAAACCATACACTCAGAAGAATCAGGGCCTCTTGTCTGTAAGCACCGCCCCAGCCGCCACATCTGGGGAGGTCTCAGGTCGCGTGGGGAGGGGGGTGTACGTCCTCCCAGTGTGTTGATGTTGTCGTCCACACCTTCCCTGGTCGTAAATCCACCCAACTGCGGTATATGCTCAAACTTAACTGCCTTGAGCAGATTGATGATGTCGCCTCTTCTCTTACGACCTCCCTCCTTCCTATCCTCGTCTACTGTGATGGGTCTGTCACCACGCTGGGCTGTGCTGGGGCAGCTGTATGGATTCCTGAGCGTTAGGCCCGCAAGAAAATCAGGGTCCACGACTGGGCCTCCTCCACTGACACTGAAAGCATAGCCATCCTCGCGGGCATTCATGAGGGGGCGACCTATGCTCGCACTGAACGCCGGAACCTCCTTATAATCAGTGACAGCACTTCTGCGCTAGCAAGGCTCAAATTACCCTCCCCCTCCTCCCGTGCCGCCCAACACACCCTAGCCGCCGTCGCCGGGCTAGAACAAACTGATGACATCCGTGTCAAGTTTATTTGGATCCCGTCACATATAGGAATAACTGCCTGTGACACTGTTGATCGACTTGCCAAAGAAGCAACACAAGAAGAAGATATTGAAGCCACTCTCGCCCTCTCCCTGAATCATCTCAAATCTCGCATACACGCCACACAACGAGAAGCATTCGATGTAAAATGGACACACCTGAAACAACGGGGCAGCGTCACACTATGCCACTATGACGCTGTAACCGGTGACTCCAACCGCCACTACAAAGAGTATCAATCTCTGACTCGATCTCAACAGATTATATACATGAGACTGCGCCTAAGGTACAGGTACCTATGGGAGTACATTGGCAACCCTGAGCCTGGCCACACTGTTTGTAAACTTTGTGGCCAACCCGACTCTCACACCCTCCGTCACTACATCCTCACTTGTCCTATGACTTCCTACAGGTCCCCAGCCGTTACCAACACCCCTTCCCTCCCTGACCAGATATCCCTCCTCCTAGTGACAGGCCTGGCACTTGACATTATTAGGGACCTGCCGCGCTTTGCTATAAACAGATGAAATGTACCGGGAATTTCCCCCCACACACTCATCATTCTGTCACTTTATGCAACTTGCTGACAAAACCCATGACCCTTCAGGCTTCCACGCCCTTAATACATAGTAATAAAGGTAAGCATGAACTCCGCATGCTTCCCAGATGGGCGCTGTAAACGCTTCTGCGCTTCACCTTGCACAGGATGTAAGGGGGTGCCCAATAAACTAGCCCCCTCCGGGGCAGTCTGTAAATCTGTCGCAGGCTGAGGGATTTAATGTTTGTTCAGGTAAGGCAACGCCAGCACTGTAGTTGAAGCCAGCGGCGATAAAAGTACCTGTTCGTCACGTCTGGTGATGCTATAATTTTATTCCCCGAAATGTTTATCAGGTGGGCGACACGTGGACTAAGCTCAAACAAAGTAAACGTGAGAGTTTAAGAGTCACTGTTGAACCCAAGACACGCACTGCTATTTTGAGTCGTGATAACATAGTTTTATTTATTTAACGACGTTTGGTATGTGTGTGTGTGTGTGTGTGTGTGTGTGTGTGTGTGTGTGTGTGAATAGTCGTTACCCAAGACATCATCACCGACACCAGCCCAGGGGTTGGTCGTCACGGTGACTAGTGAAAAGAGCCCCAGTATTCAGTGACTGTAATTAGAACTGCGTGCCCTGAGAGACCTGCAACCGGTCCTCACTACCAAAATTACCACTATGACCGCCTCTCCCAGCTCTTGTTTCGTCTACTCCTACTGGAAAGCAACGCTTACACTAAAATAACCCTAATTACTTTCATGTTAGTAATGCAGGTAAATGGTAGTGAGGTGGAGAAGGCGGCAGAAGACCTCATACGTAGTTACTAAAGGGAACCTCTGTGTAGGTTCTCGGAGTACTGCCACGGGAAAAACCTCATCCATAATGGAGAACAGTATAGTGTGGTTGACCCTATTTGAAGATATAATTACTTTAAGTATGACCTTGACGAATACTCCCCGCCTGTGCAGTATATATATTGAGATCTTAAATTGGTTCTAAAACACAAACACTTCAGTTCTGCAGTTATGCGTGACACCTCGATTTACCCACTGATTTTTTAGTCTTTTTTCTTTTGTTTTACAACGTCAACATTAGGGGAATGAGAAGTTGTTTTGTCGATGGGTGAAGTGTGGACTTATCTTGTCCCTCTGATATTGCCGCTCTGTGGTGTCATTGTTGTCACATTACTTCATCATATATTCCTTTCACACTCTTAAAGGCCTCGATCATATACCCAGGTATTCTCTGATGGTCTTCATAACTCAAATTCTTCAGCCCAAGTAGATACTTATTTTGTTGTCCGTTGCAAAATACTTTCGATTACATTGAAGTCTTTTATCTTATGGGGGTGCCACACTGTACCGATGTCCCTTTAAATGTGGACGAACTAAGATCTTAAACAACTACCTCAAGTTATCTTCACGTAAGTAAACGAGTGATGATGACCAGACTCGCCACCCGCGTTCATCTTGTAACCTTTGTTGTTCATGTATTCTCCATAGGGCAAAACATCAGGGAACAAAGATGGGTGATATACAAATATGGACAAACTATATGTTGTTTGTAATAATAATAATAATAATAATAATAATAATAACAATAATAATAACAATAGTAGCTAGGATTTCATCTTAAATTGTGTTATGTGTGTAATTCTCTGCGACAGTCAGCAGGGAATATACTACAAAACGCCTACAATATGTAATGATCTTGACCTATACGTATACAGTACTGCAAAGTTGTCGTATACAGTCGGTAACTGACGAAGATGACTGACCAAGTCTTTTAGAAATGTTACATTTCTAAAGTACACAATAGTTGATTGGTCTGAACTATACGGCACTCAACGTACACTCGTTCTTAACCATTGACTATTATAAAAAATCAATATAAACTACAAAGGTTCAGTGTTGCCAGTCAGCGTCGCGACAGTCAACCTCTCGTTTATGGTCCTCGTACGACTTCTTGCTTTAATGATGATGTTCACTTGTGTCTTATAATTATTCATTAATGATGACTTATTAATCAGCTGTTACACTAGTCAGTGACCCTGCTGTCTGCTGGGTCCTCAACACCAGGTGTCAGCAAGTGTGTCATTCACATCGCTGGTACTGACACTTTGAAACGACCTCTGTAACACGAGGTATAATTTACAAACAACTACTGTACAATAACGTTCGTCTCAACAGGCGAAGTGTTTGTGTATGAGGAATACGCACCAATGCCAAGGTCGACGAAGAACCAGGAAAAAAGATTTGTTGGGAGTAAGTCATTATTATGGGCACGAGTTCATTCGACGTTGGCGAAAACGAAAATAGGAAAATAACCGATGACTTACAATAAACAGTATATATACTGTATAAAAGGCGTCCCTGTAAGATCAATAGAGCCTCAGAAATCTGCTGGTCACAGGAGACACTGGGAAAAAGCTCCTGTAATGCGGGAGTCGTCATTCACTGGTTGCAATACTGAACAAAGTAATGATATAGCGAACATATCTCCTACGTGACTCAACACTTTTATCGTCTCATAAAGACTTGTAATTCCAGCTAGAAGGTAATATGTCTTCTTTTTAATAATATCTTTTGACATTAACAGTGCACAGTAACCTCCAATACGCGAGTTAGTACTTTTGACGACAAAAAATTCCCCTTACATTGCATTGAATATGAAAATAAGCCAAATTAAAAATACACAGGTAAGATGGGTGCAAGGTGTTATAGGGTGGGATCATATGCCTCACCCAACCCCATCAGGAGGACGAGACCGTCATTACTCACCATGCTGCTCATGTTGGCTGATGAGGTCTTCACTCTTCCATAGTCGTCCTCATACTTGCTGAACAACATTTCCATGACAGTTTGGAAAGGTGAAATAGTTCTTAAAATTCTAAACTGTTATTCACGGGTTTCAAAGGATTTTAAGTGTGTTTACAATAGTTATCACCGCGTCAACGTTATTAGGTCACAGTCAAAGTATATAAGTTGAACTCTCAGTTAAAATATCAACTTTAATGGCCAATATTGTGGCGGGAGGGGCGCAACACTCTTCACCTGTCCATGGTTGGTGGCAGACTGCGAGTCTGAGACAGGCAGAGCGTGCCGCGAGGTTGTCTGCACTACCAACAAAGCGCTGAACAGTGGCGCAACCTTCGTAGCGAAATACAGAACTGCAACGAGCATGTATAGAACAAGTAAAGTGTTCTACGTAGTGTAGGACGATCCTTACGTGTTAAAGTATGCAGGCAGTATCTTATCATCCTATTGCAATGTAACATTAATAAATTAAGTTCTAGAAAAACTAAACAATACATACTGTCGCTTACAGCATCAAATTATATTGTCGTAATGAAAATAATATTCATTTTATCTATTTTGATGTCCTTAGACAAGTCACATAAGATCTGTGATATGTTCTGAGCGTCAATGTATAAAGAGCAATGTCAATAGCAGAGACGGACATTCCTGTGACGTCATTACTGTAACGTCATTGGTGGAATGCGTTACGGGCTCGGGTCCTTATAACTCCTCAGTGATATGGAGTGACGTTACACCACCACCTGATGACCCGAGTGATGATGACGGCATTAATGAGGACTTGCGTGTGTGAAGAATTGCGTGCTTGTTTATGTGTGTATGCATAATGTGTGTGTGTGGGTGTGTGTATGTGCCGGCGGGGTGGACATGCAGTACCGGATGAAGGATCTTTTCAACATAAGACGACTCCAGGCAAGAACAAAGTTATCCACAGCTTCCACCGAACGCAACCTACAGGAGCTCCTGAACATCTACGCAGATGCTTATGCACACTTCGGTCTTAAGGTGGATGTACTTAAGACTCAGATTCTCTTTCACCCTGCCTCTGGTTCAGCCACACCTCCACCATCCATCCAGCTTAACGGTACTACCCTCTCTAATGTTGCCCACTGTCAGTATCTCGGCTCCCACCTGTCCACCACCGCAGACATCGATGAAGAGATTCAACATCGGATCAGAAGTGCATCTCAAGCCCTTGGCAGACTCCAAAACCGTGTCTTCAGCTGTAGGGAACTGAAATTATCAACAAAGCTGCACGTATATCGTGCAGTGGTCCTCCCCACCCTGCTTTATGGCAGCAAGACATGGGTCACATACAGGAGGCACCTCAAGGCATTTGAAAACTTTCACCAACGTAGTCTATGTTCCATCCTCCAAGTTCGCTGGGAAGACAAGAGAACAAATGCCATTATTCTTGCTGACACCAACTGTAGGATCATCGAGGCTACCATTATCCATGAACAACTACGCTGGACTGGCCATGTTACCCGTATAGACGACAGTAGACTACCAAAGCAGCTACTTTACAGTCACCTAGCGAATAGTAAACGTAGCGCTGGCGGGAAACTGAACAGGTATAAGGATAGTCTTAAGACAAACCTGAAAAAATGCTAAATCGACCCCCTCACCTGAGACACGATTACTTCACTCCGTAATGCTTGGAGAAGCACCACGCGAGGTGTCAATACTTTCGAGTTAGCCCGTCTGCATACCGAGGCAGACAAGCGCCAACGTCGGAAAGACCCTGCCGCCGCCCCTCCCGCACTAGATGTAGCCCTCCACATGTGCAACATCTGTGAACGACCCTGTCGGTTCCGTATCGGCCTCTCTCGTCACCTCAGAGCTTACCAACGAAGGTGACATCCTTAATAACTCATATCATTGTATCATAGCTGGATGATCGTCATACTCGATTCCGAGTGACAGCAAAGTAGTAGTAGTGTGTGTGAACTGAGTTTGTCTCTTTCTAGAATACCAAAACACTGTAAATTTCAAGGTTTAGTATTTCCTATATATTAGGAGCCAGTGGTGGACAGAGGGATACAACAACGGCTGAGTTGTAATGACAGTATGTTATGGGGTGTGAGGGTGGACATACTACATCCTTAGACTGAGTACACACACACACACGCGCACACCACAACGACCATCACCACTACGAACACTAATATGATCACCACCACTACACTTGCTGGGTACATTAGAGGTAAACTACACCCAGAACACCACCACGGCACATAAAACTAACAACACCAAAACACTTCCTGAATACACCAGCTGGTAACCACAATACCTGTACTGACACTCACCTGCGATCACGGTAGTCACAACAACATTTAGGACACGTGAGATATCGACATTCTTCGCCTCTCTGGGTTATTCATAGTATACATCACCACAACTCTTATCTCCTAACTTGTGCCAGTCATGGGAATACTGATAGTGGTGGCATGACGCACTATCAACTCACGCACCTCAACACCATACTCCCGCCATCACCACCCCAGCCACGACATAATGTGATTTTGTTGAAGAATGTGAACGTTACTTTCACTATTACATTCTTCATCTAAATCGATTAACATATACTAAGTTGGCTGAGGCGTGATAAAGTTCGGAACTGTTAATGTAGACGAAAGACAGTCCTACCTTATTATTCTCATTACCATTGAAACTGTCGGTATAGTGAGCTGCACGGAAATGAGATTGTGAAATAATTATAAACATTAAAATAGACTCCCAAAAGGTATGATTTTCCTTTTCCGAGGAGATAAGAGTAACACACACACACACACACACACACACACACACACACACACCTTATCTTACACGTTACATAAGACAAGGCTGCTAATTGACAGAAGATAAGACTCACCTATACATGCTCGTGCCACTTGACAAACTGCAGGTCACACGTGGATTATAACACACCTTTCGAGTGGGAGGCAGAATACGCTCACCTGACACGAGGCACCAGGAATAAATGCAGAGAAACGGGAAGAGGAGGGAAGGAAGACGAGGAGATACAGGAAGAAGAGGGGGAGGAAGAGGAGGAGAAACAGGAAGAAGAGGGGGAGGAGGAGGAGAAGAAACAGGAGGAGAAGAAGAATGTTGAGTGACGATTGAACCAGTGCATTGGTGACAGGCACAAAAACAAGGAGTTGATAAGATTGGTTTACCTTCGGTACATCATCGATTGAGGAAATTGTTCAGACGAGAGGGTTTGGAGACAGTGGGGAGGAGGAGGAGGAGGGAGGCTAGCAATACGTTCGTGTTTTGGATCAAGTTCTCGTCACATCTTTCAAGTAAAGCAAAGTTGGCCACAGTGAAAGGGTGTACACTCCTCCCAACCTAAATAATAGGCATTCCGTCAACCTAAATTGGAGGATTCCCTGCAGCTTTAATTATAGGGCTTCAATGCAACGTAAATTAGAGTCCTTCCCGTGAATTATAGATGACCACACTGAGAACACAGCTTAACCTCTTACTCACTGGAGCTGAAGCTAATAGAAGCATTACACTGTTTACTGATCCTATATTCGACGTACACAAAGTTATCTCATACTTAACGATATATTGAAAACAATCGCCTTCATATCTCCGTGGGAATATGTAGTAAAATGTGAATAATAATGGTTAGGTTCCACAGTATTCACGGCACAGGTGTGTAGAATGTGTGTGTGTGTGTGTGTGTGTGTGTGTGTATAAGAAGACCAAGACACAATATTCTGCCCTTTACAGTATATCTCACTGTACGTCAGAGAAAGCCACGTAAAATGCAAAGTAGTTTTCTTGCACCGGAACATAATTTAGCCTGGGACACGGGTGGCACTCCATTAGTTTCCCTCACTGAGTATTATGGATTCATTTGGCTGAACGGAGTGTGACAAAGAAAACATGGAGTGAAAATGAATGAAAATGATATATATCTCTCAATGATAGAGACGTTAGATCCACAAGAGCGTGGGCTAATATTGAGAAGTTTATGAAAAAAATGCATAAGTATCGCCTTATAATTTTAGTTTTCTATAGGCAACTTTTTTGACTTAGGGCTTACCATTTTCTGTACTTATTGACCCCCCCTCCCCCTCCCTATCCTGGACCTGTATACTGTACTGCTCGTTGGTGACTGGTGAGCCCCGCTCTCTCCCAGTCTTCTGCACACGTCCTTGGTAATAATTCCTCTTCTATCACATTTACTCAGTTAAGGCTGTTGAGGTATGTTTTATCCCAGTTGTTATATTTACCTAAAAATAGTAAGCAGCCATAAGTTTATTGGTGAATTGTAAACAAGCATGTGTTGCTCTGTTGGTTATTCGCAAGTATTGAATTCCGTTTGTATTTTATCAGAAGTTGGTGGTGCTTAAAATCATGTGGTGGTAACAGGTGGTTATGGTAAAGTTGTATTTATGATGATATTGATTTGTTTCTTAATAATCATGTGTTTATGATCATGATGTGTTTACTATAATGTTGTGGTGTTTGTTAATATTTACTTAATAATTATGTGGTGGTGTTTATGATCATGTAGTGGTGTTTATGATCATGTTGTGATCATTGATGTTTGTTAATAATCATGTGGTGTTTATGATCATGTGATGTTTGTTAATGATATGGTGGTGTTTATGATCATGTATGATTGTAGTCACTTGTAGTGTTTATGAACTTTACGATCATATGTTTGTTATTGATCATGTGGTTGTGATTATCATGATGTTGTGGTGTTCATGAGCACGTGGTGATGTTTATCTTACCTTACACGTGCCTTATGTTTTGTTCATAGATTTGTGTTGTCCACTGCACATCAAATAATTCGCAATGAGTGCAAAGAAGCGGAAGTATCTTGACGAATATATTCGATTTGGATTCGTGTCTCTCCAAAAGGGTGACACAGAGGTCCCCCAGTGTGTGATATGTTACAAGACTCTGAGCAATGATGGAATGCGGCCCTCAGAGCTTGGAACGCCACTTGAGAACAACACATCCTGCTCTAGCTGACAAGCCCAAGGCATTCTTTGAAACAAAAAGACACTCCTTGAAGCAAGTTAAGTTGGACGGCAGTGGGGCATTTCGGCAACAAACTTCAAAGGTTGTTGAGGCTTCCTATGAGATCGCCATGTTGATTGCAAAGAGCAAGAAGAGCCATAACATCGGAGAGTTTCTCATAAAACCAAGCATACTCCGTGCAGCAGATCTCGTTCTGGGGAAAGACAGTGCAAACAAGCTTTCCCAAATTTCACTATCAAACGATACAGTCAAGGGAAGGATCGATGAATTGTCTCAAGACATCAAAGATCAAATTCTCGACCAAATAAGAAATTCTCCTGTTTTTGTCATCCAGTGTGACGAAACGACTGACATCGCTCAGTGTTCTCAGCTACTGATGTATGCTCGTTTCGTGTCAGGCAACAGTGTAAAAGAGGAAATGTTGTTCTGTCACCCCACGGAAAGTTGTATAACAGCAGCAGCTATTTTTCATGATGTATCAAACTTCTTTCAGGAAAACCAACTTTCGTGGGACTCGCTGGTAGGGGTGTGCACTGATGGAGCTCCAGCCATGCTTGGTCTACAGTCTGGATTCATTACAATGGTGAAAGAAAAAAATCCGTCTGTTGTAGGTACACACTACATACTTCATCGTGAATCCTTAGTATCCAGAACTTTACCTGCTGAAATGAGGGATGTCCTGAACGTGGTTATCAAGGTAGTCAACTTTATCAAAGCTGGAGCCTTAAACAGTCGTCTCTTCAAACTGCTGTGTAAGGATATGGAATCTGAACATGAAACCTTGCTTTTTCACACGAACGTACGATGGCTATCAAAGGGGAACATGCTTGGACGGCTTTATGAACTACGAGAAGAAGTAGCAATATTTCTTGATTCGATAGCTTTCAGCTATCTCTAGCTTACCTGGTGGACATCTTCGAAGCGTTGAATGCTCTCAACCTTAAACTACAAGGGAAAAACATCAACATCATCATGCACCACGACACCATTCGAACCTTCATGACCAAACTCGACCTCTGGAAGTGTCGAATTCAGCAGGGAAATACAGCCAGTTTTAGTAACTTGGATTCTGCTCTCATTCACGGTAACCTTGATTCTGAGTTACAGAAACAAATAATCACTCATCCAACTGACTTGAAAACAAAATTCATCAGATACTTCCCAGAGATAGATGAGAAGCGTGAAGCCTGGAAATTCATCAGGAACCCATTTCAATGTGAAGTAGCTGATGTTTCGGATGAAGTGCAAGAGGAGTTTCTTGAGTTGAAGTTCAACTCCACAGCTAAGGAAGACTTCAAAGAACTGGATCTTGAGACGTTCTGGGTCAAGTACCTTCCTGTTTACCCTCTGATCTCACATCAGGCTCTTCGGATTCTAACTATGTTCGGATCCACGTATCTTTGTGAAGCTGCATTTTCCACGCTCGTTGCTGTCAAGACCAAGTACAGAAACAGGCTGAACGTTGAAGGGGATTTACGTTGTGCACTCTCTGGCATTCAACCACGCATTCAAGATCTAGGAGTTAAGAAGCAGTGTCAAGTATCTCACTAATTTATACTCAATAAAAAGACTAAAAACACAATAGTTTTCATTTTTATTTAAAATCTGGGAGGGAATTTTATTCATAGATGCCAGGGGAGCGTGGAGGGAAGGACCAATTCCTAGAGGGGACATGGTAGTAAAAAGGTTAAGAATCACTGAACTAGAGATATTGGTCAGTTAGAATGATCTTGTCCGCTAAGTTCAGCGTAACAGTAGAAAGAAGGACGTCAAGAATTAAGGAAACAAGTGAGACAATAAATGATATGGTTTGGAAGGAGAAAATATAAGATTGAATGTAGATTATAGGACCAAGTGGATGCAGTGTGTGGAGTTATCAAAGTTGCTGTGCTTTTATGTAACAAGCTGGGGGCTCTACATGGTCATGAACTGCAATGGTGAAGATAAATTACGGGTTAAGAAGGAAGTGTGTCCTGGTGTGTACACGATACTGGTAGTGTGTCCTAGTGTGTACACGATAACCTAATCCCCCCCCCCCCCTAGGTAGCGTTAGACAGTTAGGATGTTTTTAATCATCAGGTGAAATAAGCCGAGGGTGCTTATCTTCAGGTGATCCTAAAATTAATAAGATGGTATTAGCCTGGCGAGTTGGAAACCCGTCACGCCACCATGACAGCAGTCAGTCACGTCTTGTGTTATCTCAAGTGGGCGTCAGGATAACCCAGGTATCGTTCATTAACTCCTGGGTCAGTCAGGTGGTCCCTCTCGCCTGTGTTGTGTTTAGATCTGAATACGAGGTTAAACATGGAGGGATCGTAGTGAATTATGGAGCACTGTTCAAGGAAATTGTGTTTTTTGCAAGACTTACTCCTCCGTAACGATAGTATAGAAAATGGTAAAAGTTGTTACAACAATAATAACAATAATAATAATAATAATAATAATAATAATAATAATAACAATAATAATAATAATAATAATAATAATAATAATAATAATAATAATAATAATAATAATAATAATAATAATAATGATGATGATGATGGATCCCTGGCACAGGACGTCAAGCCTCACGTGATTTTATGATGGGCGTCATCTTGGGGAACATGACACAACATAAAGTGGCGACAGTGTAAAAGTCATCGGTCAAATTATTTACATTATAGTTTGTAACACATTTGACGTCGAACAGTTTTGTGTAAATATATTCTGTGATTACGCTAAATAGGGATAATCACAACTGATGTTTTTACAAAATAGGTATAACTTTATTTTTATTACTGCACCTCAGTGGAAATTAATTTGTATATGGCCAAATTTGCCCTGGTTCGTTTCAGGCGTCGCATAGCAAAAATATGCATGTAGTAGGTAAGGTAATGGCAGGGGAGGTTAAGTTAGGTTAGACCTCGTTAGGTAAGGTTAGATTAGGTTTTCTATAAAAGGTTTCATTAATGAGTGTTATAATGATCTACAATTATTATTCTACATGATCGTGTATGGGCGGTTCGAAAACAAAATATATTATAGTGTTCGCTATTAGGTAAATGTCCCCCAATTTTAGAGTAACATAATGGTCATTAATTCCCAAGATATTCCCCCTCAAATCACCCAGTGACCCTTGGTTATTGAGGGAGGAAGGTGAAGAGATCTTTGGCTGCGAGGGAAAGAGGAAAAGAGATTTGTGTTGGGAGTGGGGAGGGAGAGAGAGAGAGATCTTTACTGAGGGATAGGGAGGGAGGGAAGGAGGGGCCTCGGTTAAAGTTTTCCTTGTTGAGTAAGAGTGAGGGATCAAGTGATGGACTGTGTCAAGGGTGTAACGAGAGAGGCACAGCTATGACTCGGATTTATTGAGATGGAGAAAGAGAGAAGGAAAGAGAAAAAGCGAGAGCGAGAGATGAAAGCATAAAAACATACCAACAACTGCGACCTGTCGTATGTTACTCACAACTCTTTCACTGATTGCACTTCCATTCACCGTGACGCAGCCAGTTGGAGGTTCTGGCTGTCGTCGCAGCGTGGTGGTGGTGCCAGAACGAACGAACACCTTAACCACCAGAGTAAGTAAGGGTGTCACTCACCAGGTAACAGGTGATAAGGCACTAATCGGTACTGACCATCTAGAAAGCTGTAGTCGTCATCATCACAAGGTGGAATTCTAAGCGTCCACGAGTATACCTGCAAAAGATATCACTCACGATGACAAGCCTTCACCCGACCACCAGATGAACGTTTTCTCTTTCACAACATGGAGTCTGGATGATTCTCCAGGTCAGTATTGTAAGATTTAAAAAACGTATTAAAAAAATCCTCACAGGTTCATTGAAAGGGAAGCGATTTGGAGAGAGATGAACAGTATGGTGATTAGGTTAAGTTATGTTAGGTTACAGGGCGTGTAGAAGTCGGATAGATGGAAAAAATTGCTAGAGGGTGAGTGGAAATTATACAGAACTAACTTAACACACCCACAATAAACGCACTCCACACCACGCAACTTGCACCCCACAACACACCACACAACACTTACCACACACCACACAACACTTACCACACACCACACAACACTTACCACACACCACACAACACTTACCACACACCACACAACACTTACCACACACCACAATACATACCCCACCTGCTGCACGGACAGCAGGTGGATGAGTGCTCGCAGGGCCACCACAGCCGGGTTATGCTCATAATTACAAAGCCAAGATACAAAATGTCTGCATTACGTTATTTGTCACTAGCAAACGAAATCTCCTAAGCTTCACTGTTAGAATGTTCTAAGGATCGCTACCAGTTTTTGATGAACAGTTGGGAATTGAGGGACGTCTGGCCATCTCCCCTCACCCTCTTTCTTTTTCATTCCTCACCAGCCAGCATGCAGTGTGGCAGAGGACACAGGAGGGAGGAGGATCTGGCCAGTCATGGTGATCTACCATTTATAAAACCTGTGTGTACCCGAGACCATTATATTGTTCTCATTGTTGTCATCTATTAAGCTCCCACCCCCACGACCCCCTCACCAGCTCGTGAGGACCAGAGGAGAGAAAAAGTCACTTAAGCAATGGAGAAAATAACGTTTCCACCAAAATGGTAATCCGTAGAAGGAATAAAGCCATCTAGTCAAGGAGACAGCGGTCCCCTATAACTCACTCACCCTTACTCACACTCCCCTTACTCACACACTCACCCTTACTCACACACTCACCCTTATTCACACTCAACCTTACTCACACTAACTCACACTCACCCTAACTGTATTAGCCTCTGTCACATTAATATTATATAAATATGAGCCAATGACATATATTCATTATATACATTCTATCACCCAGACTATTGAGCATACAGCTACATAAGCACTTGTTCTGTCACACCTCCTAGGGTGGACAGCCCATAAAACTACAGACTCAACCTTCAGTGTGTGGGTAGGCTGTTTAGTTAATGGCCGTGTTGAAGTGT
This sequence comes from Homarus americanus, assembly GCF_018991925.1. Lineage (NCBI taxonomy): Eukaryota > Metazoa > Arthropoda > Malacostraca > Decapoda > Nephropidae > Homarus > Homarus americanus. Next base: position 9,897,384 of record NW_024722227.1, read on the forward strand.
GGTTACTCTCCAACCACCAGTCACCAGACTCAAGAGAGTTCAGCCCAGTTCTCACCAGTTCACAGCCTGACACAATGCCCTAAAGTCGTGTTGTGAGACCAACTCTCCAGGCTGTACCTCTCTCTAAATATATCAGCTAATTACAAGCTAATAGCTAATGCTCATTAGTCTGTCAATACCAAATAATTGTACAGACATAACTACCCAATATAACTAGAAAATCACCAAGTGTGTTTACATTAAACCAAGGAACAACGAGTGAAGAGAACATCACCTGTGTGTCTTGTTCAACTTACAAGCTAAGATAATTACAAGTACAACCCAGGACAGCTGTGAGGATAATCAACTATCAACCAATCTACGACTGCAATAAAGGTGACACGCCGTGAGATTACCTGATATATCACTCGGCTGCGTCAGTGGTACCACACTCACCCTAAGTCAGGCTCACCTTTACTCACACTAACTCACACTCGCCCTTACACTAACTCTAACTCACACTCACCCTAACTCACCCTTACTCACACTCACTCTAACTCACAAACTCACCCTAACTCACACACTCACCCTTACTCACACACTCACCATTACTCACACACTCATCCTTACTCACACACTCACCCTTACTCACACACTCACCTATTGTAAGACTGAACTCACCAGAAGAGGATATTACATATAGGTAGAATATTTATAGGAGAAGGAATGTAAAGAAAGGAAAAGCTTGGTAGCGTGGCCGGTTAGTTATTTACACTGCGCCAATATACTTATCTTATCTCATATGTCAATACACATATATTAAGTATCACGTAGTACGTTCTTAAGGGACAACTTCTCAAACACCACTTCGATACAACTATTTATTAATTCACTCAATGACATGGACACATCAATATCAATATTATATCGGAGTTCCTAGCACATCATTTTTACGTTACTCGCCACTGACTCGGACACAAACACGGAAGGAATTCACTTCCCACAGTAGGTAACTCACCCTAGGAATCGTTCTGACAAAGACTCACGTGTAACCTAACGTAGGCCCAGTGGGTGCTCGCTGGGCTGCCTCCTATGGGAGAATCTGCTTACTTGGTGATGCCAGGGTCTCCCTCCCGACCAGGGGAGGAGACGAGCGTGTTTATCTGCTTAAGTGAACAGAATGACGACCCGGACGGGAAAGAGATGACAGTAACCAGACTGACAGAATGACAATGAAGAGAACCCCTGTGGGTGGGACTGCAGGGCCTTTATATGGGGGAGGAACAGCTGGTGTTTGACCTCCGCCAATTAACACTAAACTGGTTAGATCTGGACGGCTGTGTCCAGGTGTGGTCATGCCCAGGTATGTCTTGCCTAGGTGAGGTTGTAGGTCAAGTCCCCCGCTAATTCAAGTAATTAGCGGACGAGGTCAGGTCCCTTGGGCCCCGACCCAAGGTGTGTCTTCCTGGTATGTGGTGGTACCACGAGGTCTGTACCCACTCATAAGAACATAAGAACATAAGAATGGAGGAAACTGCAGCTGGCCTATTGGCCCATACTGGGCAGTCCCATTTACACCCAACCCCTATTGCTCATATAAGCATCCAACCTATGTTTGAAGCTATTCAGCGTATTCGAGTTAATGATGATATTTGGTAACTTGTTCCATACATCCACTACTCTGTTTCCAAACCAGTGTTTACCTATTTCACGCCTAAATCTAAATTTATCTAATTTAAAAACCATTGTTACGAGTTCGCTCCTGGTTGGATAGTTTGAGTACCTTTGTTATGTCCCCTTTGTTTAGCCCTGACTTCCACTTATACACCTCTATCAGGTCGCCCCTCGCTCTACGTCTGTCGAGGGAGTGCAAATTAAGATGCTTTAACCTGTCTCTATACTCAAGGTTCCTAATGCCCGGGATTAGTCTTGTCATTCTCCTCTGAATTCTTTCCAATGATTCTATATCCGTCCTGTAATACGGTGACCAGAACTGAACTGCGTAATCCAGGTGTGGTCTCACAAGGGCAAGATACAGTTTTAGGATGACCTCGCTAGTCTTGTAACTATCACTCCTTTGTATGAACCCAAGTACTTTATTAGCCTTGTTATGAGCAAAAACACATTGTTTACTTGGCTTAAGGTTCCTACTTATAATTACTCCTAAATCTCTCTCGCAGCTGGATTCGTTGTTCATCTGGTATCTGGTTTCCCTGTTTACATCTCCTATACTGAGTACTTTACATTTGTCCATGTTGAATTTCATCTGCCATTTTTCAGACCATTCGAAAAATTTTTTTAGATCTTCCTGTAGTTTTGTGGAGTCCTCGTCAGATTTAATAACACGTCCTATTTTAGTGTCATCAGCAAATTTACTTATGTTGCTGTCTATGCCGATATCTATGTCGTTTATGTATATAATAAATAATAATGGTCCAAGTACTGAGCCTTGGGGAACTCCACTTGTGACGTTGCTCCAATGGGACTTAATGCCGTTAATGCTCACTCGCTGTTTCCTGTCCTGTAACCACGCCCTAATCCATTTAAGGATGTTACCTTTGATGCCATGTGCTTCTACCTTTCTAATTAGTCTTTCGTGGGGGACTCTGTCGAAGGCTTTGCTAAAGTCGAGATATACCACATCATAATTGTGCCCCTCGTCCACCGATTCGAAAACTGATGAAAAGAATGTTAATAGATTAGTTAGACAAGAACGTCCGCTTGTGAAGCCATGCTGGGAATCATTGATCAATAGGTGCTTCTCCAGGTGATTTCGTATAGAGTTTGAAATGATTGCTTCCAGTAATTTGCCTACTATTGATGTTAGACTGATTGGGCGGTAGTTAGAGGATAGTGATCTATCCCCCTTCTTGAAAATCGGTATTACATTCGCTATCCTCCAGGATTCTGGTACTACACCTGTTTTTAAGGACATGTTAAACAACTTTGCTAAGGGCATACTAAGCTCTTCCTTACATTCCTTTAATACTCTGGCAAATATCTCATCGGGACCAGGTGACTTATTAGGCTTTAGTTTGTCTATTTGCTTACTAACATCGTTACTAGTCACTACTATCTCGCTTAATTTGTTTTCTTCACTATCTCTGAATAGAGTTGGTGCCTCGGGTATCATGTTTAAATTTTCAGTGGTGTAAACTGTTGAAAAATATTTATTCAAATTATTGCTCATTTCTCCGTCGTTATCAGTGAGCTCGCCGGTATCTGACCGTATTGGTCCAATCTTTTCTCGTGTTTTAGTTTGATACATTTGGTAGAATCCTTTGGGGTTTGTCTTCGGCTCCCTTGCTATCCTTACCTCATTATTCCTCTTGGCTTTCCTTATCTCGGTTTTAACCCTACTCGCCAATATCTTATAATAATCCTGGAGGTAAATTTCGCCATGCTTTATCTTCTACCTATAGCCTTCCTTTGGCCAATGATGTTCTTTAAATAATTTATCCATCCATTTAGGGTCATTGTTGTCTGATCTGAATTTTTTGTATGGTATGTTCTGCCTTTGTGCATTAAGTAACTCATTATTTAAATTGTCGTGGAACTCGGCAATCTCAGATCTCGTTATCAGGTCGGAGTCATCTGTCAGGTTCATGGCCAAAAGCAACACCCCCTCTCTCAGCTGCCTCTTTAAACTGTCAAAGTTTGCCCTTCTGAAATCTGGTACTTCAGTGGAATTTTCCTTACATCTGCCCTGAAAATCTAACTGGAATCTAATTTTTTTGTGATCGCTGTTTGCAAGTTCGTTCCCTACCTCGACATTGCTAATGAGGTTTTCTCTGTTCGACAGAACTAAATCGAATATATTATTACCCCGGGTGGGTTCGGTTATATGTTGACTTAGAAAACAGTCCTGGATCGTCTCGAGAAAATCCTCTGATTCTGAGTTACCCGTAAGGTCAGTCCAATCTATTTGACCAAGGTTAAAGTCGCCTACTATACAGACTTTGTTGTGTATGGGAGCCCTGTGCATTTCATCCCAGATAAATCGCTCATTGACTCTATCAAGATTGGGAGGTCTATATATTACTCCTGTGATTAATTTTTCCCTACCGTCGCTTAATTCTATCCAAATTGTTTCTGTTTTCCGCTCAGTTTTTATTTCCTTATTTATTTCACAGTTCAGATTATCGCTAACATAGATTGCTACTCCGCCTCCTTTCCTGGTCTGCCTATCGGTATGGAACAATTTGTAGCCCGCAATTTGGTATTCGACCGGCAACTCACGTGAGCCTAGGTTGATCCATGTTTCAGTGAATGCTATTATATCGATTTTTTCGGTACATACCAAGGCCCTAATATCATCCATTTTGTTTCTCATACTTCTACTGTTCGCGTAGTAGACATTTAAGTTAGTCGTGTTGTGAGTCCTCCCTTTATCGCGCTTAGTTTTAAACTCCCTGTTTAATTTAGTTTTGTCATCATTCCTAACACTATTTCCCTGTAATCTTTTACTTTGTTTACCCGCTTCCACTGCAGTTTCCCCCACTCCCGTGCCCATATGTTCCCCTTGCAGTTTAAAGACTTCGATATTCTTTGAACTGCCCCCTCTAGAGACCCAGCCAGGGTTGCCACCCCATCCCGAGACAGGTGCACCCCATCCCTAGCATAAAGGTCCCTTCTGCCGTAGAAGTTGTCCCAGTTGTCAATGACCTTTCCCCTAGTGAGGTCAGATCACAACTGAGTGTGCTGTAACTCTGGGATGTAAGCTATAGTCTGATAATCATTCATTACACACCCTTACTCTCACACTCACCCTAACTGACACTCACCCTAACTCACACTCACCCTAAATCACACTCACCCTTACTCTCACACTCACCCTAACTCACACTCACCCACACTACCACTCATTTACTCTCAAACTCACCCTAACTCACACTCACCTAACTCACCCTAACACACTCACCCTAACTCACACTATTCACGCTCCCCTAACGCACACTCACCCTAACTCACGCTCCCCTAACTCAAACTCACCCTAACTCCTCCACCCTAACTCACCCTAACACACTCACCCTAACTCACACTAAATCCTCTCACCCTAACTCACTCCTGACTCGCTCCCCTAACTCCTCACCTAACTCACGCTCCCTAACTCACATTCACCCAACTCACACTAAATCACGCTCAACCCTGCTTACACTCACCCTAACTCACGCTCACCCTAACTCACTCCACCATTACTCACACTCATCCCTAACTCACACTCACACTAAATCAGTTCACCTCACTCACCTAACTCACCCTAACTTACACTCACCTCTCACACTAAATCACACTCACCCTAACTCACACTCACCCTTACTCACACTATCCCTAACACATCTCACCCTAACTCTAATCACGCTCACCCTAACTCACTCTCTCACCCTAAATCCCCTTACTCACCTAACTCACTAAATCACATCATTCCTCTGCTCCTCACCTAACTCACACTCCACCATTACTCACACTCATCTTAACTCACACTCACACTAAATCCACGTTCACCCTAACTCCTCACCCTAACTTACACTCACCCTAACTTACACTCACCCTAACTCACACCTAAATCACACTCACCCTAACTCACACTCACCCTTACTCACCTATCCTGACTTACATCTCACCCAAACTCACATTAAATCACGCTCACCCTAACTCACACTCACCCTAACTCACGCTCACCCTAACTCCTACTTACCTCACCCCTACTCACCCCTAACTCACCTAACTCCACTAAATCACACTCACCTAATTCACACTCACCCTTACTCACACTCACCTAACTCACGCTCACCCTATCCACTCACCATTACTCACACTCACCCTAACTCACTCCACTCTAACTCACACTCACCCCATCTCACACTCACCCAATACCACTCAAATCACACCTCACCCTAACTCACACTCACCCTAACCCATGCCCACCCTAACTCACACTCACCCTAACTCACGCTCACCCTAACTCACCCCTAACTTACACTCACCCTAACTCACACTATATCACACTTCACACTTAACTCACACTCACCCTAACTCACACTCACCCTAACCTGCGCTCACCCTAACTCACCCCAACTCACACTCACCCCAACTCACGCCTCACTAACTCACACTCACCCTAACTCACACTCATCCTAACTCACCCTAAATCACACCTCACCCTAACTCACACTCCAAATCATGCCTCACCCCATCTCACCCTAACCATCACCACCCTATCTCACACTCACCCTAGCTCACACTCTCACCCTAACTCACACTCACCTCAACTCACGCTCACCCTAACTCACACTCACCCCAACCTCACACTCACCCCAACTCACACCATCCCAACTCACCAACTCTACACTCACCCCAACTCACACTCTCACCCTAACTCACACTCATCCTAACTCACCCAACTCACACTCCACCCCAACGCACACTCACCCTAACTCACACTCACCCTAACTCACACTCACCCTAACTCACACTCACCCTAACTCACGCCACCCCTAACTCACACTCACCCTAACTCACGCTCAACATCTTAACTTATACTCACCCTAACTCACACTCACCCTAACTCACCCTAACTAACACACACCCCTAACTCACACTAAATCACACTCACCCCAACTCACACTCACCCTAACTCACGCCTGCCAACTCACACCTCCACCCTAACTCACGCTCACCCTAACTCACCCCTAACTCACACTCACACCCTAACTCACCCTAACTTTCACTCACCCTAACTCACATTCGCCCTAACTCACACTCACTGTAACTCACGATCACCCTAACTCACACTCACCCTAACTCACACTCACCCTAACCTCACACTCACCCTAACTCACACTCACCCTAACTCAACCTAACTCACACTCACCCTACCACACTCACACCCCTAACCCACACTCACCCTAACTCACACTCACTTAACTCACCCTAACTCACACTCACCCTAACGCACACACTAAATCACACTCACCCTAACTCACACTCACCCCTTAACTCACCCTAACTCACACTCACCCTAGCGCACACTAAATCACACTCACCCAACTCACACTCACCCAAAATCACCCAAACTCACACTCATCCTAAATCACACAAAATCACGCTCACCCTAATTTCACACTCACACTAAATCACGCTCCACCCTAACTCACACCTCACCCTAACTCACGCCCCTAACTCACACTCACCTCAACTCACGCCCCTAACTCACACTCACCCTAACTCACACTAAATCACGCTCAACCTAACCTCACACTCACCCTAACTCACGCTCACCCTAACTCACACTCACCATTACTCACACTCATCCTAACTCACACCACACTAAATCACGTTCACCCAACTCACCTCCACCACACCCTCACCCCAACTCACACTAATCACACTCACCCCATACATCTCACCCAACATTAATCACGCCCACCCTAACTCACACTCACCCTAACTCCGCTCACCCTAACTCACCCTAACTTACACTCACCCTAACTCACACTCACCCTAACTCACGCCCACCCTAGCTCACACCTCACCACACTCACACTCACCTCCAGCTCACTCACCCCTAACTCACACTCACCCAACTCACACTCACCATTACCACACTCACCCTAACTCACCACCACTACTCACGCTACCCCACCCACTACCCCCACTCACACTCAACACACCTCACCACTCCCTCTCACCCCAACCACACTCACCCAACTCCACTCACCCCTACTCACACTCCTCTAAACACACTAAATCACGCTCACCCCAATTTCACACTCACACTAAATCACGCTCACCCTAACTCACACTCACCCCTAACTCACCTCACCATTACTCACACTCACCATTACTCACACTCACCTAAATCACACTCACCCAACTCACACTCACCCTAACTCACCCAAACTCACACTCACCCTAAATCACACTAAATCACGCCCACCCATTTCCACCACACTAAATCACGCTGACCCTAACTCACACTCTCCCTAACTCACGCTCCCCAACTCACCTCACCCTAACCTCACGCCCCCAACTCCACACTCACCCTAACTCACACCAAATCACGCCCAACCTAACCCACACTCCCCAACTCACGCTCACCCTAACTCACACTTACCCTAACCACACTCACCATTACCTCACACTCACCCAACTCACTCTCACCCTAACTCACACTCACCCTAACTCACCTCACCCTAACTCACACTCACCTCTAACTCACCCTCACCACACCACACTCACCCTAACTCACGCCTCACACCCTAACTCACACTCTACCCTAACTCACACCACCCTAACTCACTCACCCCAACTCACACTCACCATTACTCACACTCACCCTAACTCACACTCACCCTAACTCACACTCACCATTGCTCTGTAGTGCCAAGATGTTTATAAACAAGAATGATGGCGACTGAAGAAGGAGTACTACATTGCGGTGTCTTTGGTTAAAGTTAGCTTGTGCTGCAAAGAACTCTGTGTATGGTAAGCCATTATTCTCACAGAACACCGCTAAGACCCACGCCGTGATAAATGTAACCGTAGCAACCACCCAGTTTGTTTTGTAGCGCGCAATGACGTCACAAACAGTTCAGCCCCCAATCTGATTTTCCGCAACTGAACACAGCCCACAGGTATCTTTCCGACCAAGACTTTTGTAATTAATTCCGAACAATTCAGTTGTTCTCGGATACTCAAAACTTAAGGGGAAGTTTTAAAGCCTTAAACTAAGAAGCCGCGGCTAGCCTGAGGTTCTTGAACTTATTTCATAATAAAGATGAGTGGGCTATGGTCTTAGGAACAGGTTTCAACTTATCTGATATAAAGCATCCGCAGACGTTCGACGGGGTTGTACCAGTTGTTGAAACTGCCAGGTAACAGTGAGGCCCACCTGTAAGTACCAGGTAACAGTGTGGTCCACCTGTAAGTACCAGGTAACAGTGTGGTCCATCTGTAAGTACCAGGTAACAGTGTGGTCCACCTGTAAGTACCAGGTAAAGTGGTCCACCTGTAAGTACCAGGTAACAGTGTGGTCCATTTGTAAGTACCAGGTAACAGTGTGGTCCACCTGCAAAGGCCCAGGTAACAGTGTGGTCCACCTGTAAGTACCAGGTAACAGTGTGGTCCATCTGTAAGTAACAGGTAACAGTGTGGTCCATCTGTAAGTACTATGTAACAGTGTGGTCCATCTGTAAGTACAAAGGTATCTCTATGGTCCATCTGTAAGTACCAGGTAACCCTGTGGTCCATCTGTAAGTACCAGGTAACAGTGTGGTCCATCTGTAAGTACTATGTAACAGTGTGGTCCATCTGTAAGTACAAAGGTATCTCTATGGTCCATCTGTAAGTACCAGAACCCTGTGGTCCATCTGTGAAGTGCAACAGTAGTCCATCTGTAAGTACAGGTAACAGTGTGTCCATCTGTAAGTACTATGTAACAGTGTTCCATCTGTAAGTACAAAGGCATTCTATGGTCCATCTGTGGTACCAGGTAACCCTGTGGTCCATCCAGGTACCAGGTAACAGTGTGGTCCATCTGTAAGTACTATGCAACAGTGTGGGTCCATCTGTAAGTACAATGTGCATCTCTATGGTCCATCTGTGGCGCCAGGCATCCCCGGGTCCATCTGTAAGTACCAGGTAACAGTGTAGTCCATCTGTAAGCACCAGGTAACAGTGTGGTCCATCTGTAAGACTATGTAACAGTATGGTCCATCTGTAAGTACCAGGTAACAGTGTGGTCCATCTGTAAGTACCAAGTAACCCTGTGGTCCATCTGTATACCAGGTAACAGTGTGGTCCATCTGTAAGTACTATGTAACAGTAGTGGTCCATCTGTAGTACCAAGTAACCCTGTGGTCCATCTGTAGTACGAACAGTGTGGTCCATCTAAGTACCAGGTAACTGGTGTGGTCCATCTGTAAGTAACAGGTAACCTGTGGTCCATCTGTAAGTACCAGGTAACCCCATCCATCTGAAGTACCAGGTAACAGTGTGGTCCACCTGTAAGTACCAGGTAACAGTGTCGTCCACCTGTAAGTACCAGGCAACAGTGTGGTCCATCTGTAAGTACCAGGTAACGCAGGGTCACCTGGTACTGGTAACAGTGTGGTCCCCTGTGTGCCTGGTAACGTGTGAGGTCCATCTGAAGACCAGAAACAGTGTGGTCCACCTGTAAGTGCCCAGGTAACAGTGTGGCCCACCCATAAGTACCAGGTCTGGTGTGGTCCATCTTGTATACCAGGTAACAGTGTTGTCCACCTAAGTACTAGGTAACAGTGTGTCCACCTGTAAGTAACAGGCAACAGTGACAGGTAACAGTGTGGTCCACCTGTAAGTACCAGGTAACAGTGTGGTCCACCTGTAGTACCAGGTACAATGTGGCCCATCTGTAAGTACCAGGTAACAGTGTGGTCCACCTGTAAGTACCGGGTAACAGTGTGGTTCATCTGTAAGTACCAGGTAACAGTGTGGTTCATCTGTAAGTACCAGGTAACAGTGTGGTCCACCTAGGTACCAGGTAACAGTGTGGTCCACCTGTATTTATTTAGGTAACAGTGTGGTCCATCTGTAAAGGTCACAGTGCAGTGGTCCACCTGTAAGTATCAGGTAACACTGTGGTCCATCTGTAAGTACCAGGTAACAGTGTGGTCCACCTGCAGGTACCAGGTAACAATGTGGTCAGGTAGCAGTGTGGTCCACCTGTGGTGCCAGGTAACAGTGTGGTCCACCTGTAGCTACCAGGTAACAGTGTGGTCCATCTGTAAGTACCAGGTAACAGTATGGCCCACCTGTAAGTACCAGGTAACAGTGTGGTCCATCTGTAAGTACCAGGTAACAGTGTGGGCCACCTGTGGAATTACCAGGTAACAATGTGGTCCAGGTAGCAGTGTGGTCCACCTGTAAGTACCAGGTAACAGTGTGGTCCACCTGTAACTACCAGGTAACAGTGTGGTCCATCTGTAAGTACCAGGTAACAGTATGGTCACCTGTAAGTGCCAGGTAACAGTGTGGTCCTGCTAACAGTGTGGTCCATCTGTAAGTACCAGGTAACAGTGTGGTCCACCTGTAAGTACCAGGTAACAGTGTGAGTCCATCTGTAAGTACCAGGTAACAGTGTGGTCACCTGAAAGTACCAGGTAACAGTGTGGTCCACCTGTAAGAACCAGTAGCCAGTGTGGTCACCTGTAATTACCAAACAACGTGGTCCATCTGTAAGTACTCAGGTAACAGTGTGGTCCACCTGCAATTACCAGAGTAACGTGTGGTACCGGAGTAACAGTGTGGTCCATCTGTAAGTACCAGTAACAGTGTGGTTACCTGTAAGTGCAGTATTGGTCCCATCTGTAGTGCCAGGTAACAGTGTGGTCCATCTGTAGTAACAGGTAACCTGGTCCATCTGTAAGTGCTAGGTAATGGTGTGGTCATCTGTAAGTGCCAGGTAACCTGTGGTCCACCTGTAAGTTCCAGGTAACCCTGTGGTGTATCTGAAGTACCAGGTAACAGTGTGGTCACCTGTAAGTGGGTAACAGTGTCGTCACCTGTAAGTACCAGGTAACAGTGTGGTCCAGGTAAGGTGTGGTCCCTGTAAGTGCCAGGTAACAGTGTGGTCCACCTGTAAGTACCAGGTAACGAGTGGTATCACGAGTACCAGGAAACAGTGTGGTCCACCTGTAAGTACCAGGTAACAGTGTGGTCCACCTGTAATTCCAGGTCGCAGTGTGGTCCATCTGTAAGTGCCAGGCAGTGTGGGGTCACCTGTAAGTACCAGTAACAGTGTGTCCACCTGTAAGTTCCAGGTAACAGTGTGGTCCAGGTAACAGTGTGATTACCTGTAGTACCGGGTAACAGTGTGGGTCACTTGTAAGTACTCGGGTAACAGTGTGGCTGCTGATGCCAGGTAACGTGTGGTCCACCTGTAAGTACCAGGTAACAGTGTGTTCTCATGTAAGTACCAGGTAACAGTGTGGTCCACCTGTAGTACCAGGTAACAATGTGGGTCCATCTGTAAGTACCAGGTAACAGTGTGGTCACCTGTAAGTACCAGGTAACAGTGTTGGTCTTTTACTTGGTCTGGTAACAGTGTGGTCATCTGTAAGTGCAAGTAACAGTGTTGGTCCACCTGTAGGATGCAGGTAACAATGTGGTCAGGTAGCAGTGTGGTCCTGCAGTGCCAGGTGACAGTGTGGTCCTGTAACTACCAGGTAACAGTGTGGTCCATTTTGATGCCAGGTAACAGTATGGTCACCTGTAAGTACCGGGTAGTGTGGTCCATCTGTAAATGCCAGGTAACGGGCCCACCTGTAAGTACCAGGCCAACAGTGTGGTCCCTGTAAAAGTACCGAGGTAACAGTGTTGGTCCATCTGTAAATTACCAGGTAACAGTGTGGTCACCTGCAAATAGCCAGATAACAGTGTGGTTCATCTGTAAGTGATCCAGGTAACAGTGTGGTCCACCTGAAAGTGCCAGGTAACAGTGTGGTCACCTGTGAGAACCAGGTAACAGTGTGGTCCTGTAGTACCGTGTAGTTTGGTCCACCTGCAGGTAACAGTGTGGTCCATCTGTAAGTACCGGGTAACAGTGATCCATCTGTAAGTACCGTAAGTGGTGGGCCACCTGTTAAATACCGGGTAACAGTGTGTTCCAGGTAATATTGTGGTTCACCTGTAGTACCAGGTAACAGTGTGGTCACCTGTGTCTGGGTAACAGTGTGGTCCACTTGTAAGTACCAGGTAACAGTGTGGGTCACCTGTAGGTACCAGGTAACAGTGTGGTCAGGTAACAGTGTGGTCCACCTGTAGTACCAGGTAACAGTGTGGTCCCTGTAGTACCAGATAACAGTGTGGTTCACCTGTAAGTACTAGGTAACAGTGGTTCACCTGTAAGTACCAGGTAACAGTGCGGTCAGGTAACAGTGTGGTCCGCTTTAAGTGCCAGGTAACAGTGTGAGTTCCCTGTAGGTGCCAGGTAACAGTGTGGTCCCTGTATGCCAGGTAACGGTGTGGTCACCTGTAAGTACCAGTTACAGTGTGGTCCTGTAAGTACTAGGTAACAGTGAGTCCACCTGTAAGTACCAGGTAACAGTGTGATCCATCTGTCCACAAGATCTAGCAGTGCCCGGCGGACACGCGTTAAGTGCCGTTTATCTGGCAAAATTGGCGGGCAAACCAGCGGAGTGCCCGTGCCCGTCGTTGAGCGAAATTATGGTCAGCCTGCCTGGTGGTTTTGCTGCCTGATATGGAGCGGACGACTTTAAGTACTGCAAATGTGATACGTATATGTTTCCCTCTCGGTCCAGATGTCCAGTGTATAACCAAATAAGCTAATGCAATGTACATTATTAGCGTGACAATAAACGGGAGATTGTTTATGTATTATGTAATGAGGTCATTGGTGTGTGTTCTTCGTTCCTGCCGCTCTCCTCACTCTAGTCCATAGCTTCCTGTCTATGCCTATCATAATTCTAACATTATTCAATGAATTCGACAAGTTGCAGATATTATGCGAGACAAACTTTGTTTTGATATCTCGTTCTATACTGAAGTGACGTGTAGGTGCACCCAGTTGAAGATATATGAGCGTTGCCTCTAGACGAGCCTCTGCAGATATCTCTCCCTCATATTGGTATCCTGTTTTTTTATATATGGTTCCACTGCTAGAAGTTTGTAAAGGTGTTGGCTCCATTCTCATGTAATTGGTGAAGTCTTGCTCATGTCCATCTTGTCCATCTTGCAGTTCGTAAAATCGTGGCATGACTTACAATACTTTCTTCGACCTAACCACTCTTTCACCATTCCTTTCTGCATTTGGTTTCTCTTTTTGCCATAATTATTATAGTGCACAACGCTATGCTCTTCGCTTTAACTGTCCGGCGATTATTCCTGCGACACACCATGGTGATCGTACCTCACCCGCCACTGCCAACCACCTACTAGCTACCGGCGCCAGACTATGACTGCCGCCAACCACCCCGGTGTGTACAACAACACACAGGCGTTGCCCGGTAAACGGGCAAAGCCGGCCGGGCACTGCTCGATCGTGTGGACTGGGCTTAAGTACCGGGTAACAGTGTGGTCCAGGTAACAGTGTGGTCCATCTGTAAGTACCAGGTAACAGTGTGGTCCACCTGTAAGTACCAGGTAACAGTGTGGTCCAGGTAACAGTGTGGTCCACCTGTAAGTACCAGGTAACAGTGTGGTCCATCTGTAAGTGCCAGGTAACCCTGTGGTCCATCTGTAAGTACCAGGTAACAGTGTGGTCTACCTGTAAGTACCAGGTAACAGGGTGGTCCATCTGTAAGTACTATGTAACAGTGTGGTCCATCTGTAAGTACCAGGTAACCCTGTGGTCCACCTGTAAGTACCAGGTAACAATGTGGTCCATCTGTAAGTACCAGGTAACCCTGTGGTCCATCTGTAAGTACTAGGTAACAGTGTGGTCTACCTGTAAGTACCATGTAAACCTGTGGTCTACCTGTAAGTACCAGGTAAACCTGTGGTCTACCTGTACCAGGTAACAGTGTGGTGTATAATTGCGGTATTACATCATTAGGTTTTTGTTACCTCAAGGTGCGTATAATGACACCTGACGGTTATTCACCTTAATATCCAAACCTAAGTCACCTTTAAAAGGAGCTCACAGCATGAACAGGAGGGTACAGCTCCAACCACCCCTCCTGGATCCTGTCTGGGGTCTGTGTTTCTATTAACCTTCACTTGGATATACGCACGAAATTATCAGTATTGAAACAGACCAAAAATTGGGTTTTCAAACGTTTCTTCGCGACGTACAGAGCAACAAGATTCATTCACAATTCAACGAAATTTAAAGAAAACGTCCACCGTTCTTTACCTTATCTTTTTGAAGTACCGGTACCTGTCAAAAAAACCCTCAAACACCAGGGCACGATGGATGTGAGAATGAGCAGAATATGGGGCTTATAGCGTTCGAGAAGTTTTTGGCGAGAATACCTTATCTATAATTTCTGGATTGTTCCTCCGCACACGATTGTTATAAATACGTAACAATTATGGCGGACTTTCTTATGGACACAAGGTGACGAGCGGCTTGTTGTCTTGAAAGATGAGGATTTCATCAAAGGATGTTGGAAACACCCAGGAGGACAAGGTGGTGGTGAGGGTCGTGGTAGAGTTGTTTCTAGATATTATCTTGATTACCTTGACAATAACACACATTTTATTCTCGAACTTGTGTATGTAAATGTTACCATATATAACAACTACTTGACCATTGCCTGTATTCTTCAGCAATAAAACCTAGAGTGCAAGTTCACCTTTAACATCTAGTATACAGTATACCCAAGTGGGGGGGCCAGTCTATGAATATCTTACACAGGACAGACGGGAAAAGTGCCATAAACACTCCCATCTATACGCTGCCGCACCTGCCACTTAGCCCTTCTTACCTCAACTCCCTAACATAGAAGTTGGGATTTTGTGATGCACCGCTTCTGCTGTCGTAGTCACGCTGTTAGCGATATTATTTCCGCTGACTACTTGGAATCACCAGTCGCTTGTCACATGTTTAGATGCTTAGGCCCCTCTGTAGTTATCTTATTATTACGAGTTGATAACTGGCTTTAGTCATGGATCAGGGCTGTAGTATATGCTGTTTCTGACACTATATGAGCTGTACCATCGTATCATCAACAGTGCTGTATGTGTCATCCGCACCAGCGTTAAGAGGCTGCCATGTGCTCAACTTGCCAGTCACCAGGAGACAAGTTGCACCCCAGGGATGTTAACAAAGTCCCCCGTGGTGACTGCAGAGGAGCAGTTAGTTAGAGCTGGAGTTGGTCCTCCCTTACGAGTCACGTGGTCATACAGATATCAGAGGAATCACGGTAAACATTATTGATAATAACTTAAAGAGGTTTTCAGATTTCAGCTGATGTGCAGTTCTTGTCACTCCTGAACCTCACACGAACACACACACGCACACAATTATCCACAAACCAGTGACCTGAATGAAGCCAGCCGCTCCCTGACACCAGTCCCTACTAGACTCACCAGCCGTCCTGTAAACACTACTGCTGAGGCCACACCCTTCAGCCACACTACAACAGCGGTCACACTCTACAGCCACACTTCCACACCATCGTCAGGCAAATCATATCACACGCTGGCCACTATAAGCTACTCCACTTTTGGCTCTTACAAACGATTATCATAGCACTATAATCCCGATCTGTTTTTGGTTTATGTTTTTCATAATTTAGCCAGGTACTTTCTGTACTGAGTATCTGTACATGGTTTGTTGTACAGAAGTCTTAGCAAGGGTGTTTATTTAGCGGGTGACTTGGTTATTGGATCCTAGTCCAGGAGCATATGTAGAAAAATCATGCACCGCTGCAGGTTTAGCGACGAAAGGTTTATTTCATCAGAAACTGCCTATACATGAATAATTCCCGTGGTGTCACTCTATAGTACATGACGTGCAGTGTTGATGACGTCATCAAGATGGCCGCCAACTAAATGAGTAAAATCTTTAATATCTCCGTTATTTATGGACCTAACGTCTCATTTTAAGGATATTTTGGGGGCCTAAAGATGTGAACTTCACACCATTGACTCTAAAGTCAATGGTCTCTCAGCACTAGTATTACGTCACAGAAATGGACGAAGTTATCTCGACTGTAATGCACACATTTCATCAGTGGAAGCAATTGTTGGGTACCTCTTTGCATTAAATTTACAAAATTACCCCGTGGCATACTATCTTGCAGTAATGAGTTTTAAAGGAATCTGATCCTGCAGTAAGGGAAGAGTTTGAAAAGGGGAAACAGGGTTGTGAGGAAAAATAATACAGTATTCCATTCTGTGCTCTTGGAGCCGATGAAGCACTTGAACATCAAAACAGAGCTTTGAAGGTTACAGGAGGTTTAGTAGTATAACACAACACCCTAGGGCACTTGCACGCTATTTTTTAACAGCGCCAGTACTTGACCATATATCTGAAGAGACATCAAGCATGGCAGCAACACCATAGTAAGAAGCATCACACAAATATCATTACGACTCTAAAGCAGTAAGCAGGGAGGATTATGTAATAAACAAATAAAGAACTTAAACGGATTGGAAATCCTTTTTCATATGATGGATCTGAACTTGTTAACATGTCAACCAAGGCAGTTTTTAGTGAAATTATTACAAAAGATGTTGGTCATCTTCATGCTCCTAGTATTAAATTGCATGAGGAGTTCAAAACACAGAGCTTATCTCTGAATCTAGCACCATGAATTTATGGGATGCTTCAAGAACAAACTAAATCTGTGTTCAAGCGGCAAGAATAAATTAAAAATTAATGCAGCTGGTACTGTTAAAGAGTCAAGAGCAGACAGATCACTATTTGCCCGACTATTTATTGTAAGTTAACATAACAGATTAAGGACGTTCAGGTTACGGGCAAGTCGAAGGGAATGATTGAAACCCGTCTTTAGACTCATTCAATATTTATTGATGTGGTCAAAACCTGCAGAGGAGAAGGCGTTCATAATATTACAAAGTGATCCATCTGATACATAATTAGTTAGTCTCACACAATTTTATCTTAATTACAATTTATTAAACATACTGACATAACACAAAGTTCATAACTCATTAATCTTAGCTTCGCTTCATTCTGCATTGTCTTATTACTCCAGGTTAGGCAGAAACGAGTAGGCGTAATTAGTCAACAATATTTCAGTACCGAGGGGTATGTCATCACTTAGGTTGTACTTACAAGTGCGGGTCAATGCAGATCAGTATGGTGTTCCAAGAGAAAACAGTATTGCGTAAATCGTCCCAGCACAAATTCTCGGACAGGAGAAGGCTGGTCTTCACAGCATCACTAGAGAGGGCGATCTGTCTCATGGAGGGGCGGGCAGCCACCGCCACCCGTCTAAGACAGTCCACTCAGCAGAACCAGGACTTGTCTGTAAACACTTCTACATCTGGCAAGGTCACAGGTTGAAAGATTTAATGGCATCACACGCCAGCACTGTAGCTGAAGCCAGCGGCGATAACACTCCCGGCGTTGGGCAATAGTCCAAGATTTACGGTGTGGCGTGTTCAATAAGGTATACACGGGTCACTGGCCTTCGGAACTCCCTAGATACGGTTCGCACAAGCACCTGGCGCACTAGACTGGCTCCCGGGACTGTTGTCGACCCTGCCCAATGGCCGTTTGTTGCAAGGAAGATCTTCTCCGGTAACGAAGACATGGTCGCCTTTCTGGAGATTACAGGTTGGTTCTATGTACCTCTGTCTTTTGCCGAGTAGTGGAAGGTACTTCCTCACCCTGCGTTTCCAGAAGCGGTCTGCTAGGAACTGCACGTGCCGCCACCGTCGTTGATGTAAGTCTTTCAAAAGACATCCTCCCAATGGCAGATCAGCATGTGGGCCACCGTGGAGAATGTGGGCTGGTGTAAACGCTTCCAGGTCTCTCATGTCGCTCGACGCAGGTGTGATGGTTCGACTATTTATTATTGTTTCCACTTCACAAATAGCATCTGCAGTCGGTATTCATCCAGGACTTGTGTCCCCAGAATCGTTCTGAGAACCTTCTGACAGTTCAAATTTGCCATTCCCAAACTCCAAGCGTCGTGCTGCTTCCCTTTCTTCCCCCTTCGTGAAATACGCCTCCAGCATTTCAGTCACATTTCGTCGCACTTCTGCCATCACGTTGGACCCGGGATTCTGGTCAGGTGCTGAGCATTCAGGCTCAGGCAGAGGGTGGCCCCCTTCAGCTTCTGTTGCCGTAAAGTCGCGGTTGTTCAGCTCTGGAGGGACAACTTCTACCGCTGGGCCTCGGTCACCTTTGTCGTTGTTCACCTTTCCCCTTCGTTGCTCTGGATCCATTTCCACAACCTCTTGTTCTTTTATTGATATTCATTTGCAGCTCCGGTTAGGTCTCAAAGTTTGTTCTGTGAACCACTGCTCACCGCCTGTATTTGGTGGTGCAGCTCGTTGCTTGTATTTATGTTCGATGATAGCAAGTCACTGTTGATTGCTAGTGGTGTTACAAGTGGCACTTTACTGCTGGCTGCTTATGGTGTTACAAGTGACAGGTCACCGATTGCTAATGTTACGTAGATGCTGGAGTTGCTTACGAGGTTGTTAAAAAGTGATCACTGCAGGTTGCCTGATGTTACAAGCCGGTCGCAGCCGATTGCTTACGGTCATTGCCGGTTGCTACAATGTCTAAAGTGGCATATCACTGCCGGTTGCTTTGGTGTTACAAGTGTCATGTCACTACCGGTTGTATGGTGGCCTGATAGCAGCATTTCTGCCGGTTGCTTACAGTGTCTGAAGTGGCACATTTCACTGCCGATTTGCTTACGGTGTTACAAGTGTCATGTCACTGCCGGTTGCTTATGGTGTTACAAGTAGCATTTCACTGCCGGTTGCTTATGGTGTCACAAGTGGCATTTCACTGCTGGTTGTTTGCGGTTTCACAAGTGGCATTTCACTGCCGATTGCTTACGGTGTTACAAGTAGCATTTCACTGCTGGTTGTTTACGGTGTTACAAGTGGCATTTCACTGCAGGTTGTTTGCGGTTTCACAAGTGGCATTTCACTGCCGATTGCTTACGGTGTTACAAGTAGCATTTCACTGCTGGTTGTTTACGGTGTTACAAGTGGCATTTCACTGCAGGTTGTTTGCGGTTTCACAAGTGGCATTTCACTGCCGATTGCTTACGGTGTTACAAGTAAATTTAATCAGGCTTACGGTGTACTTTCTTCGAGTTGGTTATTTGTTACCTTAAAACCGGTGGTAATGAATCAATTTTCCTTTTCTTCGTAATCTCAGTAGCGGGCGGCAGCTCTGCCTGTACGAAAAGGAACACTCGCAACCTGTGGTCCACACTCATATGACAGTGTCCCGACCAGTGCTGATGTAATGTATGTTTCCAATTTAAGGGTACAAGTATGCAATACCAAAAGAGGACATGAAATTCAGCTATCATTCGACGATTTACTTATTTTACGTAAGGTTAGTAACATATTAATTAGTTGCTGATGCAGTAGAAAAGGCGATGAATTTGACAGGTCAACGGATATGGTCATTCTGGTACCATCGTGTAGTGAAAGCAGAAGGATTGTACACTGATTAGTACTTCTGAGGTTTTCGTCTGGCAACCACTATGTAAGGCTTCATATATCATCGGCGAGTATCGTCTCACATTTGGTCTAATTGTATTTGTTATGATAAATTAGTTTATTTACTTCCTTTGGATAAGTGTTCCATGCACCAGTTTCGTACCGTTTCATACAGAAAACGGAAACTGGTATCGTTCAAGAAAATCTACTTAATATTTCTTAATACACACCTGTATTTACGAACTTGGAACACGGTTATGTCAAACTGTAACAAATTAACTCCGACTAAATTATCTGTGTATTGTATCTCATAGTTCAAGCTTCTTTTAGGATTATTGTTCACTAACATCTTTGGTGTTGCTTGTGAATTAACAGGCTCTGATTCATGTAGTCATCTGTCTGTCTTGGTAATTGGTGCATTTACTGTCGTTATTACACACTCAATCAACATAACTAATATCTTTTATGTGGATTACATGTACGTGCAAGTAAACTGATGTTCAACTAGAGGTTCTCTGCAATACTTCTATATTTGGTGAAATCCTAGGCATACCACATGGGTGCACGGAGATTATTTAATGCTTGTGAGAGTCAACGTCTAACATATTCTCAACAACTGACATCTCCAGGTTATGCCTCCTCGTCCCCATTTCCAAGAAGATTGGTTAGCGAAGGACGTTTTGCTGTTGACTAGCTTGAGTGCCAGGAACTCCGACCAAGGCATATCGTCAGGTTTGCCATAAATACTTAAGTGCCGAGACATCATCGTTGAAACGCCACCGCACCTCAAGACAGCATACGGGTAAGGAAGAACTCCTCAAAGCTAGCACCTCTGCTCCGGGTGGTACGTTTGCTCATTGTGGTCAGCCTGGCGGTGGTGCCCTTGATCAACCTGACACGTCTTCACCCTGCCTGTTATCGCCGCTGGCTTCAGCTACAGTGCTGGTGTGTGATGCCATTAAATCTTTCGACCTGTGACCTCGCCAGATGTAGAAGTGTTTACAGATAAGTCCTGGTTCTGCTGAGTGGACTGTCTTAGACTGGTGGCGGTGCTGCCCGCCCCTCTCTAGTGATGCTGTGAAGACCAGCCTTCTCCTGTCCGAGAATTTGTGCTGGGACGATTTACGCAATACTGTTTTCTCTTGGCACACCATACTGTTCTGCATTGACCCGCACTTGTAAGTACAGCCTAAGTGATGACATACCCCTCGGTACTGAAATATTGTTGGCTAATGACGCCTACTCGTTTCTGCATAACCTGGAGTAATAAGACAATGCCGAATGAAGAGAAGCTAAGATTAATAAAGTTATGAACTTTGTGTTATGTCAGTATGCTTAATAAATTATAATTAAGATAAAATTGTGTGAGCAGATCAATATGGTGTTCCAAGAGAAAACAGTATTGCGTAAATCGTCCCAGCACAAATTCTCGGACAGGAGAAGGCTGGTCTTCACAGCATCACTAGAGAGGGCGATCTGTCTCATGGAGGGGCGGGCAGCCACCGCCACCAGTCTAAGACAGTCCACTCAGCAGAACCAGGACTTGTCTGTAAACACTTCTACATCTGGCGAGGTCACAGGTCGAAAGATTTAATGGCATCACACGCCAGCACTGTAGCTGAAGGCAGCGGCGATAACAGTAAGCATATCACAGCGTCAATTAGATTTACATGAGACATTAGGGCTCTATAAATTTTTTGCTGTACCACGATCACTGTTTAATGACGATGGAACTATGCACCTTTGTCGATGATACCACCACCATCACCACCACTACTTGCCACCACCGACACCAACCAGACATGCAAGGATCTGGCTGAAGCATTCACCAAAAAAAAAAAAAAATAATAATAATAATAATAAAATAAAAAATCTAAAGAAGTACTGAGGTTATAATGAAATACACTTATTGTTTGACACATAAAAAGAAATATCAATCATGAGTGTGCTAAGGTATAAGAGGCTCCAGGGGATTGCGCCAACCCACTATACTCGTAAAATCAAGGATGAAACAAACATAGCTAATGTTACTATGAAGAAGCTACTTTCACACATTATCACCAAAGATGAATTAATTGCTTAATTATCTAGCTAAAAAAATGCTTCAGCGTGAACAAATGACAAAACTATATATCTGCACAAGATACAGATGTTTTGATTCTTGCTATAAAAAGGTATCGAAAACTCCCTCCTGAGTCTTACTTTGTGCCTACTTCTAAAAAAAATTATTTCAATTGCAAAGCTATTCCTATCACTCGGCTCCTTGAAGGCTTCTGTATTACCTGCATTTCACGCCTTGTCTGGATCTGGTTGCACAGGTACTTTGTCAGGGAAAGGTAAAATTTCATACTGGAAAACACTCAGTACAGCGACCAGTATAACTAATTGCACAGTTGTGCTGGTATATATTTCTTTTTAAGAAACAGACGACCTGTAAAAATGTTACCGCTTACACGAAGTGCTTTCGTACCTACAATGAAGTGAGTCAACTTCCAGGTCATGATCTGGAACCAAGATGACAAATCACTGCCAACAATTCCATCACCAACTGGACATGGATGGAACATGGAGGATGGTCAAATAGCTCCCGTTCTCTGTGAAATGCCATGTGCCCAAGATTCCATTCTACATTTGATAAGATGTTCGTGTGTGATGCACAGATCCAGTCCACCGTGTTAATGTTTAACAAACAATCTACCTTGTACAATGTACAGGTATGTGTGAGTGTCGAGGAAACTATGAACTCTGTGATATTGATTCTCACACTACCGGACTTAACAGACTGACAGTGAAGATGATTTAAGCGAAGATAATATTGATCACAATTAATGACCTATTAAAGGACACCATTTAGATATGTTATCTCAAGGTTAGTAATTTTAACAGTTCAGTCCTGGTATACAATCAAACTTCATTTTGATAGGTTTTATTTCCTGCGTAACAAACAACAAAATGCATATGAGGTTTAATACTATAAATATGGAAATATCTGAGAAACCATTGACTTTAAAGCAAATATTGTTGGAACAACTGTTTTATGCCTTAAAATATCATTAAAATGAGTCCTTAAAAAATATAAGTGGTCTATAAATAACGGAGATATTGAAGATTTTATGAATTTCGTTGGCGGTCATCTCGATGACGTCATCAATACTACATGCCATGCACCATACAGGCCCCTGTAGAGCGACACCATGGGAATTATTCATCTACAGGTAGCTTCAGATGAAACAAAATCAGTCCCACCTTTTCATCACTAAACCTGCCACGAAATTTCAAATGCCCCCCTAATATCACGTTGTTGTAGACTCGATGACAGATACTCTGTATTGTATTTCCACATATTGTATGTAATGGTAAATAAGGAATAAGTGTGCGATTAAGCCCCAAAATGTAAATTATGTTTTTACCATATGGGGAAAGCTTTGTTACCCTCTCCACATCCGAGGGATAAAGTATTATTCTTGGTCATGCCTGTGTCTCAAACAAATTGCCACGAAGCATATGATAAACTTTTGGTGTAAATCGTGGTATTGGTTCGCGCAATAATCATAATAATAATAATAATAATAATAATAATACATAAGCTTTTCGGCGTAAAGAGAACTCAGTCACGAGAGTCCCCAGCGGGGACTACCTGTACAGTATTTAAATAACAGCAGCAACTTAACGTAGGCGGGGGTTTACATCTGCTCAGATGAAATTTTAGCTTGCTATAACGAAGTTGAAATTAGTTTATGCATAATAAAATGTGTTTAATTTGAACCGTTGTTTACTGCTAAACTTAAATCCGGTTAGAGACTGAAGTAACTTAGTAATGATGTTCATGTAGTTTGTATTATGATTATCTACATGATCTTCCTTGCAGAGCAGTTTGAATTTTCAAGAAAAAAGTATGTATAAACTATGATACAGTACAGGCCTGTATAATATATATATATTTTGTACTGTACATATTGCTTTTAAATCTAACAGTTAACATTA
This sequence comes from Homarus americanus, assembly GCF_018991925.1. Classification (NCBI taxonomy): domain Eukaryota; kingdom Metazoa; phylum Arthropoda; class Malacostraca; order Decapoda; family Nephropidae; genus Homarus; species Homarus americanus. The sequence continues at coordinate 9,921,453 of NW_024722227.1, forward strand.
TCATTAGGAAAAAGAAAACACGGCGGCGGTGTGTCCAGGAGGTGTGCGCCCGTGTACGTAAAAGACAACATGATCTAAGGAAATAATGACCCATATGAAGTTACTAGCAGGCCCCAGTGACAGCTGCGAGAGTGAAGAGAGAGCTGCAGTCACGTTATCGATCTGGAAGAGTCACCATGACACAATACCCGCGCCAGAGTTACCAATTCAGGTACAGAGGCCATTTACGCACGTCTCTCACCACTTGCTAGGTTTCTCACCTTTTTACAATTGGCCCAAATGTCGGGAGTGTAGACACTGGAAGTCAAGCGTGAGGTCTTGTATATCAACACGGCACAGGTGGTAAATTGGCGTCTTCTCAACACTACACAAGAGAGCATGTATCCACCTAACCGGCACAGGTATTTGGTAATGGACCCGGGAGGAACAGCAGTGCAGCACAGAGGCTAGGGCTGACATACAAGGCTAGGAATGCAGTAGTTCACGCCAACGTGACCATGACAAAAAGCTGCAACAATACAGTCCGTTTAGAATAGTGTCTCATTATTTTAGTAGTAACTGTCATCATGCTATTATATTTGCACAATTCATACACACTAAGTTGTATAAAATATTAATTAACAAACATTACACAAGGCACCCTTAAAATGCAAATAACACCATAGGAACCATAAACCAAAAACGATAAATAATATGGAATACTCACAGGTAGCAGACGACCAACTGGGTCAGCAAAGGAAGAGAGCCAAGAGACCAGCGATACGGTTACACCCCGCACTATGACTCGGTTTGAACTACCCATGAGCAACACCTGCTTCAGGTACAGAGAACAAACCCAACACTGAGCAACACAGTTCCAACAATCATTGGACTGGAATACAAACCCCTTACAGCATAGGGTTGCCATACGTCCGTATTTTCCCGGACATGTCCTCCATTTAGGTCTCGAAATCTTCGTCCGGAAGTAATTTTTAAAATTCTTTAAAAGTCCGGAATTTCAACTTCTATCATTTTCTCCACAGAAAAAAAACATGAAACTGTAATGACGAGAGAGAGAGAGAGAGAGAGAGAGAGAGAGAGAGAGAGAGAGAGAGAGAGGCTGTGAGAGAGGGGAGGTGGAAACCGTAGAGATCTCGTTCAGTTTTCGTCAGCTGATAAGTCACGTGTACGCCTGTACGGTGTTGTCAACTAAGCTGCTAGCAATTTTTGGGCTAGCATCTAGTGCCATGTACTACTTTTCCTTGTTCTTCAGCCACGCGCATTATTAAATTAGTTTTTGTATTTAGTGCTATTACAGCCATAAACGAAATGTTGAAAGTATACCATATTTTTATTATGGCTTTTTTTACACTGTAGCATTTGTTTTTTTTTGTCCTGCATTTAAGGCATTTTAGCAATTTTCAACCATAATCTTGATGTGCATGGGCACATCAAGTCACACACACAGTGGGGGAAGAAGACTGCAGCTAAGGGAATGAAGATATTCAGCCTTAAGCAAAGGTAATTTTTTTAATATTTTTAAGATTTCTTTACCATGAATGTTGTATATTAGCCTACATTAAAAACACAATGCAATACAGTACATAAATATATATATATATATATATATATATATATATATATATATATATATATATATATATATACTATATAAATGTTATACTAAATATGCAAAATTAATTGTCACGGCTGCTTCAAGGTTACATAGCGCCAAAATTATTGTGCCAGAGAGATCTTTCTGGAGAGTCCTCTTTTTTGAATGTTCAGATATGGCAACCCTATTACAGCACATACTTTCCCATACCTCCCACCATAGATTGTGGCACAACCTTTCGGTAAGAAGCCAAACCAATATCCACAACATAACCAGTTTCCTGTAGACAGGACGCAGTTTTTAGTACAAACTGCCAACATAACATTTCTTTACCTGATTTGGATATGGTGAATCCGAATTTGCATGTTGGCATCCTCAATTTTGAGTTATAAGGACTCTAAATCGCATTTAAAAATGGCCGCCGTAACTGGTGTATTTCACTAGCAAAAAAGACACTCACATGGTACGTACACTCATTTATTATCATTTTTCAATTACATACATAAAATAAAAATAGGTAGAATATATATGATGATATTTGTCAGAATTTTGACTTGAAAAGACATTAAATTTGAAATAAGCAATAGTGGTAGAGCCATATTTTTACCAGTGACAACATAGAGTATACCGGTTTTCATATTTCTTATACAGCCATATAATTGTAGTTCACTTTGCCCAAAAACTGTAAAACTGACAAACATGAAAATTCTGATTCAGCACCCCGAAATCCACTAGAAAAAACGATGCCAGCGTGTACCAAAAAATGCCCTTTTCAATCTAACTAAAGACCTTTTCTGATTTTACGCCTTGTCCACTATTGCCGATATCAATGACGAAGAAAGTAATCAGAGAATCTGAGATTTATAAAAGCTTGGAACTTGTCATTACAGAACCTAGCAACCTGTATGAGTTCGTTGTGGAGGAAAAGGCTTGTAAATGTACAGGGATGAAGACTGGCCGGTAGTTACTCAGTATGTGTAGAACGAGGAGTAGGGAGTAGAGGAGTAATAATGAGTTACATTTATTAAATATAATTTCTCACGTATGACAGACGTTGTTCGTAAGTAACACTCTTTAGGGGTCGAACTAGTCACTAGGGGCCTTACTATTTGACACCTATAGAAAATTCCTTTATAATAATTATGTGAATGAATTGCGGTCCCCAAGCAGGGGGTGGTTGGGGGTGTTGAGTGGGTGGGAGGGGGGTGGGGAGGGTCGCTCCAGTACTTAAATTTTTAAATTACTAACCAATCAAAATCAGGGAAAGTCATTGTCGTCTTTCCAGCAGACCGAGGCCCGACACTGACTGCTGAACGTGTTTTGGTCACTGTTCTCTGGTCCCATCTTCCTTCTCCGGCTCTCTTCCTTAGGCTTACATAGTCTTCTCAGTATATTTTTTACGAACCTAAAATGTTTCAGAAAGTTAGAATAGCTGGAATAGCTTTTAATATTATTGTTATTTTATTTTTTGTAAGGGTCACCAAGCCATACGAAGGATGTAGGACTGTGATAAGAGGCAAGATAGGTAGGGCTCAGACACTAATTAACTAAGACCAGTTTTTAAGTGTACAGTTTTATTTCCTAGTTGTTATTAACCCTGAGACTCACCAACTGCGGTATCGCTCGGCTGTTAAAAGTGTCTGCCTCTAAGCTGTTTCTTCCCATAAAGGAACAAATAATAAAACACGTCTTTAGCAAATTAATATTTAATATACAGTATTCTGTGCTGTGCCTGTATGTATGTATTGTTGTCAATGGTAAGAGAAACAATATTGTATATAGTTTTGACTCATTGTCTGGGCAACAGTTTTTATTATAAATTATGTATTTGTGAGTTACGCTGAAAACGAAAAAAAATGGCTGACAATTGTGCTGTTTATAAGGAAAATTAAAGTATTTAATAATAAATGAAAATTTTTATTTTGGAGAATCAGAGATCCCCCCAATCATATTCCTGTTGCCAATTTTGGCTTAAGATTTCATCCAGATTGAGGTCAAATCTTTGGGGGTGTTTCTTCTGGTGTGACCTTGGCCAAGTTAGGTGTATTTTGGTCGGGTTCGGCCTTGGCCATGTTGGGTGTGTGTTGGTCGGGTGAGATCAGGCCAGGTCCGCTATGAATTGAGACAGGTCGTATAAGTACTGGTTGGGTTCGACCTCATCCTGGCCGGGTTCGACCTTGGCCACGTTGGGGGTGTGTTGGTCGGGTGAGATCATGGCCAGGTTCGCTATGAATTGAGACAGGTCGTATAAGTCCTGCTTGAGTTCGACCTCGACCAGGTCGGGTTCGACCTCGAATATGTCGGGTTCGACTTCGATCAGGACAGGTGAGATCTGGTCGAGTTTCACATGGCGGTGGAATGTTTTGCAGGGTCCCGGTGGTTGAGGAACATTATTACACATTCCACTGTCAGTCCATTTTAAGCATTTATAATAATACAGTCGCTTATTTTCTGGTCCAACCCTCGTGGTGAGCTCCAGACCTCGGATGGCCATCAACCGTCCGATCTGGAACTTGTGTATCTCCTGAAGCCCATTTTGTTGACAGTACGTGTTATATTCTTGAAATAGGTCGTGTTGACCTACTATGTCGTTACTGTCGTATGAAGGAGAGAGAAACTTCTCGAAAAATGACGAAAAGTCTTCCTTTTTTTCAGCTGACGTTTTAACTCGTTTTGGCTGCTTGACGTTTTCCAAGTCTGATTTGCGTTTTCTGTTGACAGCTCGCAACGAGCACGTTGCAAGGACTTCCACACAAGGCTGAAAGACGACGCCTGGAAAGGCATACTTTTGGCCGACGCCGTTGTAGCCCCCCACACGCACATTGCATTTCGCACCTAACTTGGACATTAACCGTCCAATATTCACAACTGAAGTCGGGGAGCTGCCTTGGCCATCACAGTACTTCTTATACTCGCGGACTAAATCTTCCCGTAAGATCAATTGTGTCGAAATACCAGTGAAAATTACTTTTTCTTTAAGGAATTTAAGGAATTCCTTCTTGCCGTTGAATCGATATTCACATCGTGTCTTTGCCATTTTATTCAAAGTTTTCCTGGGTGATGTCTTAAATTATTGTACAGTTATGAACAAGAATTAGTGAGATGTCAAAAAATATAGTAAGAGGCTGTGTTAAAGTAATGTTAGTGTTGTATTGTAGGGATGTTAGTATTTTGTAGTGATGATGTTAGTGTTGGCTTAAAGTGTTGCTATTGTTGTGTTGTAGTGATGATGTTAGTGTTGGCTTAAAGTGATGCTATTGTTGTATTGTAGTGATGATGTTAGTGTTGGCTTAAAGTGATGCTATTGTTGTGTTGTAGTGATGATGTTAGTGTTGGCTTAAAGTGATGTTAGTGTTGTGTTGTAGTGATGATGTTAGTGTTGGCTTAAAGTGATGCTATTGTGTTGTAGTGATGATGTTAGTGTTGGCTTAAAGTGATGTTAGTGTTGTGTTGAAGTGAAGATGTTAGTGTTGGCTTAAAGTGATGCTATTGTTGTGTTGTAGTGATGATGTTAGTGTTGGCTTAAAGTGATGCCATTGTTGTGTTGTAGTGATGATGTTATGTTGGCTTAAAGTGATAAAAGGTGTTGCAGTGAAGATGCTGGTGTTGGCTTTTAAAGTGATGCTATTGTTGTGTTGTAGTGATGATGTTAGTGATGTGTTGTAAGGATGTTATGTTGGCTTAAAAGTGATGTTACTGCTGTGTTGTAGCGATGATGTTAGTGCTGGCTTAAAGTTATGTTAGTGTTGTGTTGTAGTGATATTAGTGTTTTGTAGTGATGATGTTAATGATGTGTTGTAGTGAGGTTGTTAGTGTTTTGTAGTGATGATGTTAGTGATGTAATGTAGTGATGATGTTAGTGTTTTGTAGTGATGATGTTAGTGTTGGCTTAAAGTGATGTTAGTGTTGTGTTGTAGTGAGGTTAGTGTTTTGTAGTGATGATGTTAGTGATGTGTTGTAGTGATGATGTTAGTGTTTTGTAGTGATGATGTTAGTGTTTTGTAGTGATGATGTTAGTGTTGTGTTGTAGTGATGATGTTAGTGTTTTGTAGTGATGATGTTAGTGTTGTGTTGTAGTGATGATGTTAGTGTTTTGTAGTGATGATGTTAGTGTTTTGTAGTGATGTTAGTGTTGTGTTGTAGTGATGATAGTGTATTGTAGTGATGATGTTAGTGTTGTGTTGTAGTGATGATGTTAGTGTTGTGTTGTAGTGATGATGTTAGTGTTGTGTTGTAGTGATGATGTTAGTGTTGTGTTGTAGTGATGATGTTAGTGCTGTGTTGTAGTGATGATGTTTGTGTTATGTTATAGTGATGATGTTAGCGTTGTGTTGTAGTGATGATGTTAGTGTTGTGTTGTAGTGATGATGTTAGTGTTGTGTTGTAGTGATGTTCGTGTTTTGTAGTGATGATGTTAGTGTTGTGTTGCAGGATGATGTTAGTGTTGTGTTGTAGTGATGATGTTAGTGTTGTGTTGCAGTGATGATGTTAGTGTTGGCCTAAAGTGATGCTAATAAGTTGTGTTTTAGTGATGATGTTAGTGTTGTGTTGTAGTGATGATGATGTTAGTGTTGTGTTGCAGTGATGAACAAACACACACACACACACACCACCCCCCCACCCTCTGCCCCAAGCCAAACTTTTTTACGGTTCTCTAAATATAACACAACAAATGTCTTCCCACAGAAACCCATTAGAATGTACAGTAATCTGACCCTATCCCTCACTCACTCACTCTTCTCTCTCTCTTCCCCCATTCCCTCCCTCCTCTCACTCACTCACTCTCCCTCACTCTTCTCTCTCTCTTACACCATTCCCTCCCTCCTCTCACTCACTCTTCTGTCTCTCTTCCCCCATTCCGTCCCTCCTCTCACTCACTCTCCCTCACTCACTCACTCTTCTCTCTCTCTCTCTTCCCCCATTCCCTCACTCTCTCTTCTCCTTACTCTTTGTTTACCCTCCCTCCCTCCCTCCCCCTGGCCTTACTTACTCTCAATGCTCTACAAGTACACATTCACTTACACACAAACAACAATTTCTTGTTTTTTATTAGTGAGCTGCAGATTTTTTTAAGTTTCATTATTATTTTTTTTTGTGTGGTTTATTCTTTTATATTATTGTTGTAACTGTTATTTTATTATTTTACTAACATTGTTATTATTTATTATTATTATTATTGTTGGAGGTGTCGGTGTTTTGATATTTGAGTTGTGTTCTTGAAAAACATCGTGTTATAGAAATTCGCGTAATAGAAATAACAGGCTTATGGAGAAAATAGGGTTAGGTGCAGATTACTACTCGAAATCGAAAAATATTTAGTAGTTAGCCTAACACAAAGGATAGCACAGTCTAAATAAATGTTACATTCATATCTAATAATGAAATCATACAGTAAATGTAACACTTTACCTTGAAAAAATATGAATATAACTTGATGGGGGAGAAGGGTGATTTTGAGGTAGATAACATCGAGCTTCTCTTCAAGGGTTATAGACTTTCTTTTACGATCATCACCGGGAATGCGATCACCAGAACGCTTCTTGGAGATATTCTTCTTTACCATATTCACAGTTAATACCACAAAATTGGAGAAATAGTAAGCAAAAATCGCGTTACAGCAAACAAGTGTTTTCGTTATACAAATATCGTTCCTCTATTCATAAATCGCGTAAGAGCCAATTCGCGTTGTCAAAACACCCGTTATAGCAGAACTCACGGTACCCAGAATATTCCTGGGATGAGGGCCGGGGGAGGGGGGGGAGGATGATAATAATAATAATAATAATAATAATAATAATAATAATAATAATAATAATAATAATAATAATTCAGATAAGTAAACTTTTAAATAAAATACTGTATACAAAAATTAAAAAATAAAACAATACTGATAACAATAATAATAATAACACTGCAGCAATAATAATAATATTAATAATAATAATAATAATAATAATAATAATAATAATAATAATAAGGTAATAATAATAATAAATCATAATAATAAAGAACCATAAAGAAATAAAAAAAAAGATCAAGAGTGAGAAACCATATACTGTATAATAAAAGATACAGTAAAATGTTGGAAAGAGAAAGTGGCAGAAATTTCAGCACAACTATGGTTTGGCTATATTGCTGAAGAACAATGTGTTGACTAAGAGGGATGAGAATAAATACTACAACATAATAGGGGTGGTATAAGTAAAACTAGCAACGTTCTTAAAACTATATATTATCCATCATTGTTTACTTTCGGTTTAAGAATATTGAACATTGGTAATTCTCCAAATTAGAACCAACCAAGCTTAACATTGAGCATTACTATCCATTTGAAACTTGAAGGGATGAAAAATCCATTTGTTGTTTACACTTTCTTTGTATTAACAACTTGTGAACAAGAACATCTCATAGACTTATCGGGTGATGGTTTGTTACAACAGCTATTTTATCCTGAAAATCATTTTTACCTTTGGCTTTAAAAAAAAAAAAAAAATAGTATCCCATCTTGTCAGAAATGCCCATCAACATTCCTTTACCCTTTAACGTCATACTTGTGAAAAACGTAATTTTTTGTTGCTACTGTCACGAAGACAAAATACGGTTCTCAGAAGGTAACAAAACAGGACTGCGAATCTGTACTTCATAAATGACTGTCTGAGATTCGTGAAAGTTTGTGTTGAAGCTCACACATCACACTAACAATAGTAGGTGATTGGCTTCACGAATTTAATATTTTTTTCAATAATTCTTTTATGATTTTTTTTACTAATACTTAAAAACAATATCCACCTTCTATCGCTACTTAAGAATCATCAGATTCGTCACTGTCCTCCGTCATTATCACCCCCATGGTCCCCCCTTTCATATAAGACTTGACAACTTCTCAAACAGGTCACCATTGGGTGGATCTCATAAACCAATCAAAATTTGTAAAGGGATGGAAAACCTAGACCTAGGCCAATTTTCGTGACGTCACACTTAAGCTCCCCAAGGTGTCATTCAGGACGAATATAACAAAATACTTCCTTACGCAGAAGGTAGTAGACCTATGGAGCAGTCTACCAGCTCAAGCCGTGGTAGAGAGAACAGTACTGGGCTTCAAAAATTTAAAATAGCCCTAGACAAGGCTATTAAGAACAATGAAAGGAACCTATACAGGCACTAGCCTTCCTTTCCTATTGTGGCCACCAGTAAGTGGGGTGGATATAAGATAAGTCCACAATTACCTCAAAGTTCACCCCCCACCCTCCTCTCCTCTTCCTCGCCTTACTAGCTCGTCACCATGACTGGGGAATACAAGACCTGCTGATCATCCTTGATTGTTGATATGGCTGACACTCGGCCGTACGGTACGATCAGTCCCCCTCCTTCCCCGGCAGCGTACACACAGGTGCACACAGGCCTGTCCTTGTCGACATGCATACAAACTTACACTAGAATTACTAGATACAGTACTATAAATACATTATTATTCAGGCTACGTCGCTAAGCTATGTTTGGAACTTGCTATAAAAATGAGGACAAAGTTAATATACTATTCAATAATGTATATCCTCAGAGTAATTATACTGCAGATGTATAATAAATTAAGTGCTGTAATGTTACGCTTGGTACTTAATTAAGTACAAATTACTTAAGAGCTTGTAATGTTCTGCTTTAGATCTGGAATAGTGTAAAAGGGAGACAGCAGCAACATGTGCTGGGTGTAATGGGAAGGTGTATGGAGGAGATAAGGATAACCTGAGAGTCGGAGAGACGCCAGTAAGGTTACACACACGACACACATAAGTTAGCTTGAGCGCTGCACCGCGACGTAATCGAGGTTACGTGAATTAGATTAGAATATGAAATATGTAAACAAACTACTGTCTTGGGCGTAGCGGCACGAGCCAGGGCCTGGTTTACGTCACTGCATAAACAACCACATCATCTGCAGTCTGTAAAGTGAACCACACTGGAAAAATCAAACAGAACATCACAAATTTGCAGTTGACTCTCTCCGTTGCTCGATTACATAATACTGCTACTCAACATTTCCACTTATCATGGTGACTGCGAAATGGTCACCGTGACTGTGTACTAAATCTATCTTATCTATGACTCTGCTTTTCTCACTAATTACATAAGTAAAACCCGATGTAGAAGCACTTCTTAGAACTTTCCCCATTCCTCAAATCTTTCTGGGGAAATATTAAAATTTTTGGGTGGGTAGCAGTTTGGGGTGACAGATGTAAGATGTCGGTAGCGTAAACCGTCGAGTCAGCATGAATCAGCACATCCGGAGGGGAATGAACTCTACGTACTTGCCATGCCAACTTACTCCGAGCCACACATCCACATGGCTACTCACAGGACACAACACACTCACCCAGCCACTCACTGGAGACAACACACTCTCCTGGACACTCACTGGAGGCTACACACTGCTGGTAATTCACAAGGAGCCATGCACTCGCCTGGCCACTCACAGATTACCACATACTTACCTGGCCACTCACAGATTATCACATACTCACCTGGCCACTCACAGATTACCACAAAATCACCTGGCCACTCACAGATTACCACACACTCACTTGGCCACTCACAAGCAGCCATACACTCGCCTGGCCACTCACAGATTACCACAAAATCACCTGGCCACTCACAGATTACCACACACTCACTTGGCCACTCACAAGCAGCCATACACTCACCTGGCCACTCACAGATTATCACATACTCACCTGGCCACTCACAGATTACCACACACTCACTTGGCCACTCACAAGCAGCCATACATTCACCTGGCCACTCACAGATAACACACACTCACAGTCCACACACCATAATAGCCATTCACAGGAGGCCACACCCATATGGCCACTCACATGAGGCCACATACTCCTGGCCATTCACCCATAGACAGATAGGGAAGTTTATTGACCAAAAAAAAATGCAAATTATATACATACAAACATAAAGAGATAAAAAAAAATTGTCTTCGCTTTACGGTCCACAAAAATATAAACCAAAACCTTGGATAAGATCATAAGGGAAGAAAAATTTATAAAACCAGAAACACAAAAGAAATGCCTGCAAACACAAGAATAAAATGTGCACTCTAAAGCATATACATTAGACGATTATGTAATAATTGATAAAACTCATGAATGCTGTAGCTTTACATACAAGACTTGAGCTAACAGGAGTATAGCCTACAGTCATGGTCAAAGACGCTTCCCCACCAATAAGTGACCTCTACCCCACTTACTCCAATTGCCCACACTGCCCATTGACACGAAACTGGCTAAATGGAATTCGATGTGACTCATTTATAATAGTTTTCTTGCTCTATATTCAGGGGACTAGTTTTATGGCGTGAATCAAAGGGTCGTAGTCAATAAGGTTACTCATATCACGCCACATACCCGGGAAAAATACTTGCTATTTACGTCTGACAAGATCACATAAAGGCGGGTATCCCAACTCTACATGTCACAGATCATGACAGGGAGACATGCGTACACCCAACAGCTGCTGAAGTCGCCAGTTATATAATTTAATTACAAGTTTCAGGTCTCCATTTAGCCAAGATTCACACAAAATTCACATCCATTAAGGTGGACGGCATCAACGCTGCATCAAAAATCTTCTGCCTTACATAAAAAGGATTACCACACACTCACCTGGTCATACACTCACAGATTACCACACACACACTACTACTTTGCTGTCACTCGGAATCGAGTATGAAGATCATCCAGCTATGATAAAATTATATGAGTTATTAAGGATGTCATCTTCGTTGGTAAGCTCTGAGGTGACTAGAAAGGCCAATACTGGACCGGCAGGGTCGTTCACAGATGTTGCACATGTGGAGGGCTACATCTAGTGAGGGAGGGGCAACGGCAGCAGCTTTCCGGCGTTGGCGCTTGTCTGCCTCGGTATGCAGTCAGGCTAACTCGAAAGTATTAACACCTTTTCGTGTGGTGCTCCTCCAAGTGTTACGGTGCGGAGAAATCGTCTCTCAGGTGTAGGGCTCGATTTGGCATTTTTTCAGGTGTGTCTTAATTCTATTGTTATACCTATTCAGTTGACCACTAGCGTTACCTATTCGTTAGGTGACTGTAAAGTAGCTGCTTTGGTAGTCTACTGTCGTCCATGCGGGCAACATGGCCAGTCCAACGTAGTTGTTCATGGATAATTGTAGCCTCGATGCTCCTACAGTTGGTGTCAGCAAGAATACTGGCATTTGTTCTCTTGTCTTCCAAGCGAATTCGAAGGATGGAACATAGACTACGTTGGTGAAAGTTTTCAAGTGCCCTGAGGTGCCTCCTGTATGTGATCCATGTTTCGCTACCATCTAGCAGGGTGGGGAGGACCACTGCTGGATATACGTGCAACTTTGTAGATAATTTCAACTCCCTACAGCTGAAGACACAGGTACGGAGTCTGCCGAAGGCTTGAGGTGCACATCTGATCCGATGTTAAATCTCTTCATCGGTGTCCGCGGCGGTGGACAGGTGGGAGCCGAGATACTGAAAGTGGGTAGTACCATTAAGCTGGATGGATGGTGGAAGTGTGGCTGAACCAGGGGCAGGCTGAAAGAGAAATCGAGTCTTACGTACATTTACCTCAAGGTAAATGTAGTCATTGGTGTAGTCATTGGCTTCCCATGTTGGTCACCTCTTCCGCTCTGTAATAATAAATAATAATAATAATAATAGTAATTAACGGTTTATTGAAAGAGCATGGCAGCCGGAAGGCTGAAAATACACAGTTACATAATTGGGAAATGGGTCTCTTGATTTACAAATAATATACAAGAAACATAAGTGATACAAATATGGTATATAATAACTAGGTGGGGAGAAGCTCAAACTACAGGGCATTTCAACATAGCGACAGTGCAAAAAGTAAGATTGACTGGTTGATTACAAGTTATTGATAATTTTCACAATGGTTGGGACTGGGCTGTTCTTATAGCGATCAGTTCCTGCTCGTATGGGCTGGATGCAGTTGTGGTATCGAACAGCAATTCTCAGACGATGGATCTCGGGTGGTAGTAGAAGCCGGTGTCGAGGATGGTGCAGAAGCTTCTCACCAAATTTGCAGATGAGGTCGTGGTGATGGTCAGTGAGAGTCGAAAGGGTCAGTGTGTTGAGCGCTTCTTGATATGTGGAGTAGGAAGGGGAGAGAATAATCTTGCATGCCCTCTTTGCACTTTTTCTAGGTGTTTACGTTGTGTAGCATTTAGGGAGGAAAACCAGGTAGGGGAGGCATAGGTGAGCTTGGGAAGTATGAATGTTGAGTAAACACTGAGGAGCTCGGGGGCAGGAACTCCGGGGGACTTGAGTCGGCGGAGGAGGTGGAGATGGAAACTGGAGGATTTGACAACTACACTGACGTGTGGTTTCCAATTTAGTTTGTTGTCTATGGTGACGCCGAGGAGCTTAGTGGAATCTACAACCTGGAGTGTGCTGGGACCTAAAGAAATGGAAGGGGTGGGACAACGTCGGAGGAGAGGTTGATGTGCATAACCATGGTCTTGGTATGGTTGATGGTGACGTGGTTGTTGGTGACCCAGTTTTGGAAACTGTTCAATAAATCCTGAAGGGCAGTATAGTCGGGAGCAGAATTGTTGACACTGATCCCAATGGTGGAGTCGTCGACATATTTCCAGCGAGCAGGGGTTTCTCTTAGGGCATCATTGATAAGCATAAGGAAGCATAGTGGTCCCATCTTGGTGCCTTGAGGGACGCCACAGGTGAGTGACTGAAAGGTGGAGACAGCCCCTCGGAAGCGTACAGCTTGGCGTCGGTTACTGAGGAAGTCTGTAAGCCATGGTATAAGACTTCTTCGAAACCCGAGGTCGATAGCTTTGTTGATGATTAAATTGTGGTTGACGAGGCCGAATGCCTTGAAGTCAATGACGGCGACATATATGAAGTCTTCCAGTCAGCTTGGCAAGTGACTTGACTGAGGGAAGCATTGATGATGGAGCAGAGGGGTTTAGCAAGCTCTGGGGAGAACTCCTTGAAGAGTTTCATTGGTAAGTCAATGGGGGTGGTGGAGCGTTTTAACTTCAGTTTGTCCAGACGTTTTGTTACTTCAAATTCTTCCACTAAGTCAGTGGGAAAGGGGGCTGGTAAGTAAGCAGGGAGATTGGTTGTGTCAAGCCGGGGGAGCGTCTGGTATATAGTAGCGAAATGGTTATTTGATTGCTCAGCTGTTTCAACATTAGTGAGATGGCTAAAGAAGGGGAGGGGGTGTGTCTTATTGCTTAGTCCACAGAGTTCTTTAAGTTTACCATACCACTGACTGATGCTGGTCTGCTTCAGGTGTTGCAGTTTGGTTGGGTAGCATGTCTGCCTGATGCTAAGCTCCACCGCAGATATGTCGTTCTGGATTTACTCCCGTAGCCTTATACCTACCAAGGTTAATCGGCAAGACAGCGGGGCAGTGGTTGGTAGGCACCAAGACGAGTCCACATGCCAGTGGGCCCATTGCTACTCCGAGATCCCCTGTTGGTTTAGCCTGGACCCACGAGGCACCTAGTTACCGTGTGTGGCAGCGAGGAGGGACAGCAGGAATCATGATGATGAAGAAGCTGTGTACTGACAGGGGAGGACTTATGCAAGTTGCTTCCCTGTTCGCCATGAGTGCTAGCAAGCAGCGGTAGCTGAAAGCAACAGGAAGCAAGCAGTGCTTGCACCTAAACACTAACATAATGCTGCCACACTTGATGCATTACACCACCCTGTGCACACTCTCACACACACACACACACACAACCTGGCCATGCACTTACAGATTACCACACACACTCACCTGGCAATGCACTCCCAGATTACTACACACACACACACACACACCTGGCCATGCACTCACAGATTGCCACACACGCACAGCTGAATACAAAAGTTTATTACCGCTTTCCTCCCAGGATTGCCTACGTCGTTACCGGCAGTTGCAGTGCCTTTTGTAGTGTCTTGTGAAAGGAACGCTGTCTGTGGTCATATCGTGTCAGCAGTCAAGGTGGTACCTGTTGTCACTAACGACTCGTCAACCTCGCTAGCATTACGTGTCACTCTGCCACCATCTTATTCGGTCCTGTCTCAAATGTAGTACAGCACAGTCGTTCAATTGTGTTTCGTTCTACAGACTACAACAAAGTTCACCAGCGTCCTCTAAAGCGTCTATAGGAACAACATCTATTGAAGGGCAGAAATCAGCGCTCAAGAAAAATATTCAAACGATAGTGTAGAACTCAACGCTCTAGGAAATATCATCTACAATTTATTTACTTAATCGACCAAGCTTTGTGAAGACGAACTACAAATTACTCAAAATAACAAGGTGATGTTTATTTTGGATGTGGGTGCAAAAGATCAATTTCGTTGCAATTCACAGTAATGCAAACAATTAATAAAATAAAAGTGGCAAAAATGGCGAGAAAGATAACAGTTGAGCTTGTTTTCGAAACTGTGAACAGTATGCAACCGGACTATTCTGCCTCACACTTTCTAAGAATGAAGGATACGAAACAGTAAGGCAATGGGGACTGTAAACAATCTTTGTATTACTTAGCGTAAGCTATCAAGTAAAACACACTTTCTTCTTTGCTCTACAGCTACAAAGGACTGGTCAGGTCATTTGCCGGTCAGATGGTCGGTCAATCCACTGTTACGTAGTGGACTTGTATGGCTCTTGAATGTACCTGAACAAGTGACAGTATTTGTCACGTCTAGGCTAAAATGAGCTCACAATCTTTACGACACAACAGCCACTGGCAGGTTATTCCAAAAGTTCACAACTCCCCAGAGTTAACATTTATTTTTTTATACTTGTGGCTTTTTTAACTGTTTAACTTTTAACTAAGTGGGACGACTACCCGCTAGCTCCAGCTATGAGCACTTGACTGAGTAACGTCCTTTGAGGTCCTAATAAACTTCGATTAAATCACCCTTTGTTGTCTGTAACATAAATTAGGCAACTGAAAGCAGCCTAATCTCTTTTGATACGTGGTGCCAAGTACAGGCACAAGTTTGGTGGTCCTCATTTAGACGTTTTCATTCAAATGACAGTCTTTAGCATATCTCGAGGACCGAACAGAATGACAGATCTTCGTATAAGACAATACTTTATCACGATTCATATTCTCACAATGATCCGAGAACTTCAGTTCTTCGTCTACATAAACACCCAGGTACTTATCAAAATTGGTTTCAGTTAATGATGCTTCTTCATCACGATGGGACACGTGATATGCCTCCTTACTATTGGTATGACCTGGGTACAGCACTACAATAAAAATAAATCACCTGACAGTTTATTGCACCTGAGCTGTTACTGACCCACCTCCAGATCACCCGTACTCCTTTACATCCATCCCATAATAAAAAAATCATCCAACGAATAAATAAACCTAAGCCTTAAAGACAAAATGGGTTGTTGATGTCTGACATCCATGCTCTTTAACCAATATGTAGCTAAATAACTCGGGTGGGGGGACAAGAAAGAAAATGTCAAGAAAGAATATAGCAAGATAGATGATGACAAGAAGAATAACAAGAAAGAAAACATCATCACCGGCATAAAAAGCCGAAAGGCGAAGAGGCCAGATAATTCCAAAACCAAACAGATCTTGCATTTCTTAACTGAGATCGTAACGTTGAATCTCAGCAGCCATTTCTTAGACGACTCTTGAAGCCGATAGAGATGTTTCTGTAACTCTTCACAGTCCGTCAATATTCTTAAAAAGCTTAGCATCGTCGGTGAAAAACTATTCCTAATCTACCTAACGGTCTATAGAAGTGGCTATACCAGGGGAAGGATATCATTAATCAGCCTGTGTAGTGTGTAGGATCACTCAACTGTTCGTGATAGTCTTGTCAAGGGATATTTCGAATATCAGTACTGTTCTTGCTTCTACAGCTGTTCTGGTACTGTTCCAAAGGTCTCTCTGTGAAGAAGTTCTTCCTTATATTCGTCCGATCTCGAAGTTGTGTCCTCTTGTGTTGGTGATGCGTGATATCACGAAGAATTTAATCTGGGTTTACGTCCTCCATCCCTTTCAATATTTTGAAGGTCCCTCTGAGAATTTGTATGGAGGAATAAACGGATTGTGACAAACATCACCAGTCCAATCACCCAAATCCAGTATTGTATTTGTATCAAATAATTAAACATTCAAATTAAACATTAAGTAGCTGATGAAGCCAGAGCAACGGTAGAGCGTTTTTAATTAAGAATGTGGGCATCCACCAGCAGCCGATAAAGGCTAGACTGTTTGGCACCTTGGTGATGCTGTAGAGGTATGAGATATTGGTTCACACTCAGGATGGGATGGAGAAAGGAAACTCACAATGTGCTCATTGTTTACATACTGTATTGGATGTACAATGCAGCTTGTTGCTGGGTAGGTAGCATGGTAATAAGCGTTGAGTAGAGAGAGCTGGGTGGTGAGGGTGCCCAGAGTGAGGGCACGCGGCTTGAGGGACGCCAAGGTCGCTGGCGGGAACGGCAGCCGCCAGGCTGGCGCGGAGGAGGAGGTGTTGCTTGCTGGTGGCACTGTGTAGAAAGAGGCTGGTCACAACGGTGTCAGGCCTTATAAGGCGGGGGTAGGCGTGGGTAGATAGTGGACCCCCGCTCCGTGGGCGGCGCTGGAGGCGTAGGCTGGGGAATTCGAGAAGGTTCGGTGCTTGTAGGGAGGAATCCACTACAGTGCTGCGGGAGGGGTTGCCAGGTAGGTGTCGACGGTGTTATTTTGTTCATATATATCATTGTTATGGAGAACGTAATTGTTATATAGGGCGAATGGGAGGAAAATATCATCATATTATACTTTTATAAGTTGTAAAAGATGCTGGTCAATATATTGATATATACATAGACAAATTTAGACAAACAAACAGACAGACAGATATATACAAATAGAGACAGATATAGGCAGACAGACAGATAAAAGCAGACAAACAGAAAGATTTGGGCAGACAGACAGATATGGACAGTGTTATGCCATCACCCTCTTTTATCAAGATTTTGTTGTCTATTAAGAGGTGAGGCTTGATCGTCACGATCAAACCTCACCTTTATTTGACCAGTGGCATAGAGAAACAAACCCTTGCCAATAGTGGTTACTACAATAAGTTGGGTAAACACTAAAATGACTCTTATATTCTCTCCACCAGGTTCTCAATAATAAGCCTCAGATTAACTCAAAATATAGGTATCAAAGAGAAGAGGAATCATACACTGTATAACTTATTAATGTAATAAAATTAGATGTGTATACAAAGAACAATTAGGAACAAATGTAATTCAGACGACCACAGCCTAAATTAACCTAAACCCTTACCAACAATTGAAAAGTGCAAAAATATACATCACTTACCTCCATAAAAATATATCCCGAGTCCAGACCAACTGTACCACACCCTCTCAGGCCCTCACCAGAAAGGCTCACCTGCTTCTGTCACTCTAACACTCATCGGCTTCGGCTGAGACATACAATGCTGATGCCAGGTCGCCAATTACAATACTATTTTACCTAACTAATGCACAACATTAAAAAAAAATATTTAACACATCCATATTATACATTAATATATAATACATATTAAACAAGGATTACATAGAGGAACAAAGTAATATAAAATATAACCCTACCTACCTAACAAGCAGGGTAATTACCTCTGAACAGGTAAGGTAAATTACCTCTGAACAAAGGTAATTCTGCTTGTTCAGTAGGAAGGGTTATAAATCGAATATATTTGGTGCCGCACAACAACAGACAGACAAATATAGACAGAGAGAGAGACACAGGACTGAGGATAATACAGTGCCTGTGGAGGCCCATGGGCAGCCTCTTTGTGGAGGCCCCCCTCATTATAACTACCCAAGAGGGTGGGGTGGTGAGTGAAGCGAGCCGAAACATCTGGGAGTTCCGGGGGCGCTGTAAGCCCCCCGGGAAAATTTTGAAATTTGAACACTTCCTTGGAGAATTTTGAAGCCATATGCAGTTATATTGAGGAAATTAGAACATTGAGAATTTTTTAATTAACTGTATATTTATTGATAGTGTACAAATTCCCAACACACACACACACACACACAAGAGTGAGACATGACTGGAGTCATTCATGTGGTTTCAAGCCGACCAGCCCTGATAATTATGTGGAGGCCCCCAGATGGTGGAGGCCCCTGGGCAGCTGCCCACTTTGCCCACTCCTGAATCCGGCCCTGGGATAATATATGTAAAGGATATGACAGACAGACAGACAGACAAATTGACAGAGAATTTTATTTAAAATTGATGTGACAGACAAACATGCAGACTGACAGAGGCTATTATACTTATATGGTATGACAAACAGACAGTCCTCCCCCTTCTTTACCCATTAATCCATTTTCATATCTAAATAAACTTTAGAGTCTTTCTTTTCACCCAACTCCAGAATTCCCCAAAAGGGGAAACTTAATTTATGTCGAGAGTTATGAAGGTATGTAAACGATCTCTTTATAAATCCTAGTAGTTTATTCTCACAGGTGTCTTAGAATTTTTAGTTCGTTGTCAGTATAGACTTAAACCTTTTTCACATTTGACCTAAGTTAATGTTGTTTCGTAGTCATGTTGGTTAAGTGATACTTCTCCTTCCTGTTGGTCTACCACGAGCTTAACCTGACAATATACATACTCTAATATTTAAGGCTTATTTACTTTGTAAGTCTTATCTCTTAAAATAATATATTATTTAATTTACTTCTATCATTTGAGGAAATTTCTTTATATTCTAAAGTGAGTTTTTTACTGTTATTTATTAAAGTTATCAATGACCAAGGAACCTAATATTAATACCTGTTTTTAGTGTTTAGTCTAAGTATCAGTGTAACTCTGAGGAGACAGGGTTCAATAACAGATGATCAGATCTACTTCTTTATATTACATATCAAAATAAAGTAGTGTCTCAAATATTATTACTTTCGACAAGGGTAAATGTAGTAAAGTAAATGAATAACCATAATAAACAACAACAACTATGATTAAATTATAACTACACTTAAGTCTAAGACAACATATACGGAATAAATTAATAAAAAACAGTTACGCAAATAGTTAACGTGAACCTAAATAACCGGGGAGTCACCACACGAACAATTACAAGTGTACAGGGAAGATAATTTACCACTAGTCACGTAGGAACATGAGAGGTGAGACAATACCAAGTTTAGAGCAATGGCTGAGGTTACGTTACCTGATATAAGAAAGAGATAAAGACGGCAAGATACTTAGCAGTAAATAAGGTCTTGTAGCGCGGAGAGTAAACCAAGTAACATGTGAACACTGGAGATTGTGAGGTGAGTACCATGAGTCTCCCGGTGTGCACACATACTGTACATAAATCCCAAGTGACAGGGGTGAAAAAGATTCAGTGAAAGGACAACAGGTAAATGAAAGTGAGTAGTCGTAGTAGTAGAAATAGGTGCCGTTGCTTAACACAGCGCCTGATTGTTATATTATAGGATTGTAGTAACAGACCACCAGCAGCACGACAAACACAACAAGACTCACTCAACCCAGAATCCTGGTAGGCCCCGCCCAGTAGAAAGGGAAGAAGTACAGTAGGTTAGTAGTAGAGTTGTTTGGTAACAGAGTAGGTGCAGTCTTTGAGCTTATAACAAATGTGGAACGGAGCTAGTTGGAGAGGAAGAGTTTTGAATCTACGATCTTAAAATGTCAGCGTATTCTTTGCGTGAAGGAATGAGGGCATCGTCGTAGTTTTTTTTAAGAAGAAAGCGGGGAATAGTTCTTTGATTTGCTTAGAATTAATCGAACCTCGAATGAACCTCATCTTTTACGATATTGCTTTTACTCCATCAGAGTTTAATAGAGTGGTGAGGGGAGAATGTCTGAATTCAGAGCTGCTTGATGTGGTGTACCTGGATTGTTCTCAGGCCGCCCAGGTGCAGAAATAGGAGTGTTATTACGAGTTTTAGCTTAGAGGAGTGGGTAGGGTGTATTGGGTCTGTTTAGTATGGAATGGTTCCTGTTTCTGTATCTGCGGGGAAGTATGGTGTTGTCAAAGTATTCCTGCTATTTTGGGTGTGTGGTTAGGAGTTTTTCTGTCACGTAATACTCTCCAGTAGATGTTGAATGGTGGAATGTTGGTATGTTCATGTAGGTGTTCGTTTGAGGTGAATGATGTCCAGTGTGCGTTGTGTATGAACTTCAGTGATTTATTCTGTCTGAATTGTAGTTTCTTGATGTTGGTTGGTGCTGTTAACTGGAGTGTACTAGGTGCGTTGTTAGCAACTATAGACCGATGAGCCAGACCAGCATAATATGTAAAGTACTATTAGAGATGCTGCGATGGAACATCTACTACGAAACAATCTCGTATAGGATTGCCAACACGGTTTTATGCCGGGGTGTTCCTGCTTAACACAATTGCTCAAGTTATTGGATATTTGGACCCATATTCTGGAACGGGGTGGTAATATCGACAATATTTACCTAGATTTTGCCAAGGCTTTCGACATTGTATCCCACGAAAGGCTGAAAATCAAACTGGAAGGGTACGGAATTCGGGGAAATGTCCTAGCGTGGATAAAAGACTTTCTACATGACCGCAAGCAGTGTGTGGTGATTAATGGCACGATATCATCATCCGTACCTGTCACAAGCGGGGTACCACAGGGCAGTATATTGGGCCCGCTGTTGCTTGTTTGTTTCATAAATGACATGCCTGACGTTGTACATTCCGCCATACAAATGTTTGCCGATGACGCCAAGTTATTTCGGGAAATAAAGAACCAAACGGACTGTGAAGAGCTGCAGACGGACTTCTGTGGGCGTATCATATGTCCCAACGGGATGAAGAAACTGCATTATTTGAGACTGAATGTGAGAAGGACCTAGGTGTGTATGTTGACAATGAGCTGAAGTTCTCGGGCCATTGCGAGAAGAAGGTAAATCAGGCAAATAAATTATTGGGTCTTATAAGAAGGTCGTCCAGATATCTAGACGGTCCGTCCCTCGTAACGATCTTCAAGAGTGAAGTGCTTCCCCATCTGGAGTACTGTCACCCCGTCTGGTCCCCGAGATATACTAGGAACTGTCAGTTGGTTGAAAATGTTCAAAGGAGGGCCACCAGACTGGTGCCTGCACTTCGGCACCTCAGCTACCCTGAGAGATTGGAACCCCCGGAACTTGCCAAGTTTATACTACAGACGGGCAAGGGGTGATCTAATTGAGGTGTATAAGCATCTCAAGGGGCACTACTCTGTCGAGTGTCCTTACTTGGAGCTGGCAGACACTCGCCCCACAAGCGGTCACAGCTCAAGATTGAAGAAGCCGCAAGTCCAGAAAACTGTGAGGGCAAACTTTTTCGGAGTGAGAATTGTGAACTCTTGTAACAATCTACCAGAAAGTGTTGTGACGGCAGCGAGTGTGAGCTCTTTCAAGACAAGACTTGACCAACACTGGAGCAGGTTCAAGCACATTCAGGAGTCGGTGCATGCCCAGTACTTGCCAACAGTGCTAACAGAGACGTGACCGATCGCCCAAGCGGCTAACGAGTCGAACAGTGTTGAAAAGGATAAAAGTAAAGTAAAAAGTAAACAGGGGGCGTATTAGTGCTTTGTATATGTGGTTTGATTTTTGTTGTTGCACTTCTGCTGAATCTTTATATGAGTGCGGAACGTATTTTCATATGGGGGCAGCGCATAATTCTCATTGGCTATAGGCTTCCTAGATTCTAAATGGACTGCAAGTTCAGGGAAGATGATGATTGGATTACTGAAGTTCACTAGAAGGATACGAGATGCTCCACCTCTTTCTCATGAACTGTAAATCATTTGGATGCGTTAAGTCAGACCAACCACTATTTTTTATACTAACAACGAGCAATAAATAGCAATATAATCCTTTACAGACAATACACAAAATGAATATTAAATAGCATAGAAATATGTTACAATAAGATATTTACTTTGAATACTTACTTAAATATTACTAATAAAACTGATAATTTTTTCGATACGTCTGTAATGACCACAGTCAACCATGTGACTAATGTAAAATCAGATGATTCATATGTTGCTCAATAGCCCATAAAACATGTAGCTTTAACTTATTTCTTGAGTCCTCCTACTGGGATGTCCGTTTTCTTTCGTCCGCTTCAATACTCTACAGAGACGTCCGTTTTCTGTAACATCCATTCAAGATTTCTAGTATCCCATGTTTATTTTGTATATTAAAAATTATAAATGAATGCGTCTGTATTACTGTAAGATATACATTCTTGCTTATAGCTGAAACATTCAAGATCTACTGTGAGTGATGTTGAAGGCTTCAACTGTATTTACGTGTAGTAAAATTGTCAAGTAAGTCTGTGTGTTAGCATTTGCAATAGAGGCGAAAATCGTATTCCTACCATGATATTTTTTTTTTTTTTTAGGTTAAGGTGGGGAAAGGATGGAAGGCATGCTGGGGCTCAAGAAACAGCCAGACATGAAGGATAGAGAAGTCACAACAGATAATCGTGGGGGGAAAGGTTGGAAAAGAAGTTTAATGAGTTAAACAGAGGGGGACGACACCCCTTATTTTACATATTACAGAATTTTTGGCTAACTAAGCTAACCTAGGATTTAGGATGAGGTTGCACAATGGTTACTTTGGTAGACAATGACTAGTTTGATTTTATAATTACATGTTTTTTAAAATCTTATACTGTATTACTTTATGGACTCACTAGATTGTGACTTGTTAAATGTGATCTTATATCACCTTAGTTTTAATCTAAGGTGGATCACTGTGGCAGACCTACTGAAGATGGGTCGCGGGTTGGGTTGTTGTAGTGCGGGCAGACTCCGTGGCCACCAGGTGTAGGGTTGCCCTCCGTTGATGTCTTCCCCGCGTAGGTGGTCTGGGCTGTGAGGGTCGTCCAGGAGCTTGTCCCAAACCTTCTTCCCTATGCGATGGAACCTGACGTTGAGGGCCTATTTCACAGGTGGATGGTTTCAACCCTGTAAGATGAAATGAGTTTCCATTTGCCACTGAAGTCAGTTTGTTTTAATTTCCAATCATCAGAGAATCTGATGACTGTCTTCAAATTATTGTCAGTTTTGTATTTTAGAAAGTCAGGGCTCGTTACCCCTCACAGTTTTCTGGGCTTGCGGCTTCTTCAACCTTGAGCTGTGACCCCTTGTGGGGCGAGCGTCCGCCAGCTCCAGGTAAGGGCACTCGACTGAGTGCCCCCCTTGCTTGGCTGTAGTATAGGGTAAGCTAAGCAATTTCAGGCACTCTAATCTCTCAGGGCAGTCTGGTGGCCCTCCTTTGGATATTTTCAATCAACTGACAGTCCCAAGCATTTCTCGGGGACCAGACTGGGTGACAGTACTCCAGACGGGGAAGCACTTCACTCTTGAAGATCGTTTTGAGGGACGGACTGTCTAGATATTTGAACGACCTTCTTATAAGACCTAATAATAATTTAGTTGCCTGATTCACCTTCTCGCAATTGCCTGAGAACTTCAACTCATTGTCAACATACACGCCAAGGTCTTTTTCGCATTGTCTCAATTAATGCAGTTTCTTCGTCCCGTTAGGACATACCCGGTATGATACTCCTCCTTACCGTTGGTACCTCCCAGGTGCAGCCTCTTACACTTTGTGACATTGAATCTCAGCAGCCATTTCTTTGACCATTTTTGAAGCTCACAGAGATCCTTTTGCAGCTCTTCACAGTCTGTTTGGTTCTTAATTACCAGAAATAACTTGGCATCATCCGCAAACATTTGTATGGAGGAGTGTAAAGCTTCAGGCATGTCATTTATGAAGCAAACAAACAACAGCGGGCCCAATACACTGCCCTGTGGTACCCCACTTGTGATGGGTACACATGATGATTTCATGACATTAATTGCCACACACTGCTTGCGGTCATGGAGAAAGTCTCCTATCCACGCTAGGACATTTCCCTGAATCCCGTATCCTTCCAGTTTAATTTTCAGCCTTTCATGGGGTACACTGTCGAAAGCCTTGGTAAAATCTATGTATATAGTGTCGATATTACCACCCTGTTCCGGAATTTGGGTCCAAATATCCAGTAACTTGAGTAATTGTGTTAAGCAGGAGTGCCCCGGCATAAAACTGTGTAGACAATCCTTTACAAGTTTATTTCGTAGTAGATGTTCCATCATGGCATCTCTTATAATGCTCTCAAATACTTTACATACTATGCTGGTCAGGCTCACTGGTCTATAGTTGTTCATGGAGTGATGATCGCTCTTCTTGAAGATAGGACTCGCATAAGCCATTTTCCACTCACTGTTCCATACATGGCCACGTCTCTCACTATATCTACCGGGTATCTTCATGGAGCAAGTGTTAGTACAAGGGAGACTGGAGCACCTGGAGAACACCTGCCACGTGTCAGGAATTTTGGAATAATGATTTATGAATACACATTAGTGGTGCGACTGCAGATCTCATGGTAACAAGTAAAATAAAAAATACGAGACCCTGCTCCATAGCAGCTAAAAAATACCACGGCTACACTATCAAAATCTGTAAGAAACTACAGTATGTTGCATATATCTCACACAGGAGGTCCAGTAGGAAGTGCAGTACTGGTATGTTCCAATTTCCTATACATGACCTATTTCATCCAATTTATTGCTGATTTGGAATATCACAGGTCACTAATACAGTAATGACTTTTAGACTAAAGGTGAGGAATAAAATAAAATAAAAAAATTAATTCTATAGGAGAGGGAATGCATGGCTGTATGAGACAAATGACCTTATGTCCTTCCCTCCTCCCTTGGTATGGGCCCCCTATTGGCAAGAAAATTCCAAGAGTCAAAGCAAGGAATACCCAATTATGCTTGTTAAGGATTCCGAGATGCAAATGAAATTTTCAAGTAAGGCTTATACTTATGAACTTGAAGCCTTGCTGACTTTTGAAACTACCATGGAGCCGAGAGTTCAAAATACTGTATACTAATTCAACCTTATTATTAGGTAGGGAACTGCTCAGCAGTAATCAACCTTGATCACAGGGCTAAACAATTCAGAGTCATGTGGACTTAGTGTACTCTGCCAAATATTGTCTTGGGGGTTACAATTTATATTTTTCTCTTGTCAATATGCATGAAGGATGTTAATCAGTAGTTCAGTACATACACAATTCTGTATACTGTGCTGCCATACATATATTTTACTGTACATTACTGCATAATTCCAAAGACACTGAATCCTGTCCCAACAGCCTAAACACTATCAGTCTGTCTTTCTATGTACAAGATATTATTTAAGTGATAAATAAAGTTATCTACATACTGTTTAATATTGATTTTATCCACTTCTTAATTACTGCTTCCATTCTTCCTTCTCATATTTTCTTCCATGTCTTCACTTTCATTAGATTTTTGGTCTCTTCCTCCCAGGAACAGCTTACTCATACTGTTTCTTCTCCTCATTTCTTTGTTTTCTGGTAAATTCTTTGTTTCAAAAGGGTTGTTTTCCATGAATACATAGAATGTAATGTTACTCAAGTTTGACAAATACCCTTGAAGTACGTACTTATAAACTTCTATTAAAGTAGATATATCTGGGAGACAGAACATGTATTAGAAAAGGAAGGTGGTTTATTGATAAAGAGAAGTACTGTACTGTATAGCTTGCCTAATGTAATTTATTTGTTATTTTGTTTCCAACCATATTCTTAGATTGATACAACCATATTCTTAGATTGATACTTGGTATCCATATCATGTGATACTGAAACTTAATTCAACAAATTATATTTATTTCTACAAATAAACATTTGGACTAGATTACAAACAATAAATCAAATCAAATATTGGTACAGGTACAGGTATTCTAAATTGTCATAATTATATACATACTGTATATTGTTTATACAATATACTGTATTGTATATATATATTCAGTTAGAACTTGATACAAAATATGGCAGATGCAACAATTATTTTCATGTATACAATATAAACCTGTACAGTGCCTTCAAAAGTATATAAAATATTTAGTGACTATACATTATATACATTCAATACAATAATACATTACATGTTTGTCCCTGGATATTTCACATACAACTTTGTACTACCAGAGGAGATATTATGTGTAAGGATTCCTTCATGGTTATGACAGATAAATCATGTTACCAGCATACTCTTTACAGTTCCTTGCAAATTTGCACAAGAAAATGGAACGGTTCCATTTTTTTTCATTATATTAATATATACCTGTTGGTACTGACCAGAACAACACATACTTAACAATCATTAAGAGTATATGGAGCCTTAAATAATACTGATGCAAGAGTAAAGAACCATCATCACACATGAAACCTTTCATATAAATGGTACACTATTTATGCAATTTTTCTTACTGTATTAGACATGTTTACAGTTTATGTAGTTGAAGCCATCAAAGTAAATCATAAGAGATTATAAATTATAAAAGGAAAAATGCAGCATAACACAAGCTTTGGTCTGCAAATAGTAAATTGCAAGTGCTTTGGAGATTGACAACCCTGACAGTACTTGGTTATGTACAGCAATTTAATATTTTTTCTGATGTCCAACTTTTAGTACACAAGATGCAATGACCAATCATATATACAGCCACTCCTCGATTTACGACAGGGTTAGGGACCCAAATCCAAGTCGTGAGTCAAAATTGCGAAGATAATACATAGAAAATCTAAAATGGATGTCTCTTTATCTTCTCAGCACCACACAACTCTCACTTTTAAGCATGCCAGCCATGTTAAAGGGAATTACAAACAAAAATTTTGTCAGGACACAGCTCAATCACTAATGTTGGGACTCAAAAATAAGTAATTTGAAAATTTTTGGGTACGACTGGGGCGGTCGTATGTCCGGGTGGTCGTAAGTCGAGGAGTGGCTGTAATATATATAAATATGGTAACTAATTAAAAATAGTTACATTGCAATTTAGGTCATTGATGATTTGCATCAATATTTGCTTAATAATGATGGAGGCTAATGTTGCACTTATTAACAACTACAATTTCTGCTGAACACCTTTTGAGGTAAAAGTTTTCCTTTGCAATTGTTTTATTTGGGATATAGATAAAATTATCGAACAGGTGTTGGCAGTAATACTGTACTGTACTTACAAACTGATCTAAATTAAAACATGAAAATGCAGTCTCATCACAGCCTTGTGTATGGAATAGTAGAAGTAATCTTTATAAAGAAAGGTAGCCATCCTTTACCATATAACAGGCATTAGTACTATAAATAGCATTATGATATTCCAAATATTAAAGTAAATGCCCAAAAGTAAGTGTAGTTATGAAGTGTAGAGTGTAATATAGTATAGTACAGTACATGTATTACTGTACTGTACTTTGAATGGTACTGATGTCTCATGTTTTTAATTATAAAATATTTGATGAAGTAAACACTGTCAGACCATTTAAAAAAGCTTGTCCTTATTAGACTTGATGGGAAATAAATTTAGGACTGAACAAAAGATATGATAATTTGTTTCCATGAAACATTACTCCTTTTTATCAGTTGTTCTCTCATGGTAAGCTGGACAAGCAGTACCAAAACTGATGCAGATACAAAATTCATATACAGTACTGTACAGAGATACTGTACTTGATGCTAACATACACTACACAAGATTTGTAAAATTTGAAATAACTAGTGTAAGCTTCATTAATATCTGTATAACTTTAGGAGGTAAATTTTTACAAAAAGATTATGTACTTGTACTGTAATTGAATATGGTAGAAGTGGGCTGTGCTTATGCTACAGTACTTAAATCAAATTCCATTACAGGCGCAGCTTCTATCACCTGTAACTATCTTCTTGGATTAATAGGTACGCAAACTATATCTTATCATCATCCCAATTCAGGGTATATCTTGGTAAAGGCCGAGAGTCTAGCTATTACCAGAAATAGGTGTGCATTTTCATTGACAAACACCTGCGAGTAATTCTGACCTTCCTAATCATTAATGACCAATAAGAGTTAGTTTAGTATTTATAGCATTAACTATATAATTACAATACTGAAAATAATGGTAGAGATTGGAAGCTACTGGTATATCTGTTTTCAAAAAGGTAAAACATCCTTACCATTGGATTGTCCTCTGTCAATATTAAGAGTTTATCTAGGTATCTGGGATTAATTTTCTGGTAAAACTAAAGTTAACCTCTTAAACAATTGTGGATTGAATTACAGTACTGTACTGACTTTCATATACAGTATATTAAAAGTGAAACTGACATGAAAAACTTGACAAGAAAGCACATACACTTAACTAGACCAGTATTATTTTTTTTTACAAACTAACTTCTCGGCTAATTGCATCCCATATACTGCATAATTAAAAAAATCTCAATATGTGTTGTGGTCCCAATATGATAAACAACTACTACAGTACATCCCAACCACTTAGTTATTGAACACAATACGTACTCATTAGGCACAATAAACTCATAATATAAACCTTACTAAGGAACTCTTTGGTGTATCCCCAAGTAGGTTACTAACATGGAAAATCTCATGAAACAAAATAACACCGACTAACATCATGTGCTTGATGATGCTGGGTATTAAGTCAAGGCTAACATGTTACATACAATACTGTTGTATGGATGAGCAGCGCCCACAAGTCACATTCTCATAATCTGCCCAGGATAATTTAATGGTCTCCTCACCTTGGTTGTTACTGGCATGGAATAACAAACAGTGTGCATCAACAGCAACTGTGTCTTATTTTATTCTGCTTTGGACTCGGAATTCAAAGATCATAAAAAAAAAGTATGTATAAATAAACTGTGTCCATAATCATGATAAATTATTGAAAGGCAAATCAGCAATCACACTACAGTACCTGTATTGATATTTTAAATTTCTTTAATTTTTATTTTTTTGCAAAATTTGCCCAGCACAGTGGATAACAAATTAATAATGATAATTTATATTATAAATAAAAGTCAGAATGCTCAACTTAAGTCAGGCAAGAAATTTCTTCACAGAAGCATTCCATTTACAAAGTGATGAGGCACTCTGACAACACGACAAACATAAGAGCTCAATCAGTATGTCTGCAAAGTACTTTTAGCACAAGAACCCAGACTCATCTTGTCCTTGGCATTTTTAAGACTGTTTATCCTATGCAATATAAATTTGCATGGAAATTATTGGCTTACTTCGAACAACTTGTTGAGAAGACATGGTCTTCATCAGTACTCCTGCTCAGGACTTGTGAAACAAACCTAGTCTTCTTGTTTTCGTTGGGACTTCCTCCACAACCTAGAGCAAATACATAAATCAAAAAGTTATTACATGTGCAGTATTACAATTATGTAGCAGACAAACATAAAAGAAAATGGCCTTTCTGGTAATTAAACAATAATACTGTACAATAATTAAATTTCTAATAATAAAAAGACAACACTAGAGTGAACAAGTACAGCTACTGATAATGATGGGCTGGTCTTTAAATATTACTAATTAAAAATACAGACGTATACAGTATCATTTATGAACAAAATTGTTTCATTTTCATTTTAGAACTGCTTACCTTTATGAGATTGTCAATTCCAGTAAGGTATCCTTCTTCATGGTTCCCGAGCTCCCAAGGTTTGCGATGAGTAATAGTAATGTCTTCAGGAATTGGCACCGTCTTGGCAAAATCGATCATCCACACACCTGCCTTCTCATCATCATAAATGATCAAGATACTGCTTCCAATCACCTGTAAATAGAACATGGTTTATGAAAATCATTGCAAGATGAGACGGCAATTACTGTACAGGGTATACACAACAATAATAATCGCAAGGATATTTATCTAAAATAGAAATCTGAGATACTGGTACCTATAAATATTGATAACAAAAATACTATGAAGGGTTTTTGTAAGGAGTAAGAAATAAGCAACTGGTACTTAATATGACGATGAGGCTGAGGAACCCCACACACCAATTTAATGTGAAGGTGAAAGATCTCATCATGTGACAACATTTAAAATTTATTGCAAATCATTAACAGATGAAAGACAGTACCACCTGATTGTAAATAACATGGATAAGGATTTGTATATTTGAACAAGCCCGTCATGTTTTAGTGTTCTAGTTAAAGTACTGTATTAAAAAAAAAAAACAGCCATACCAGGTTACTGTTACTTCAGTGACATCCCACCTCAAAACATTCTTACTAAATTCTTAAGAATTTACTTTCAAACAGAGAACTGTCTGATGGATATTCGTCACATTATGATTTCGTAATCTCATCATTTTACAATGAGATTATAACAAACAGTAGAATATACAGTACTGTAGTTGAAATCTTATACAGTACAGTACTTCAACTGTAAATTTGCTTTAAGTGTTCATTATGAAATGAATCTGATTTTACATTGGGTTTTAAATCAATTGATTATAAGACTAGGATGCATATAAAAAAATACTGTACAATAAGCTATAAAAAATCATCTCTCACCTCATGTCTCTGGAAGAAAGGAGAGTCTCTAAAGGTGTCTCTCAGGTGCGCTAGACGTTCCAGAACCTGGCGTTTAGTATTCTCTCTACCTTTCAGAAAGCCACTCATGGTGCCAACTACCTCTTCTCTACTTCGTACTGTTTGTAATTCTGTCACAGCTTCACTGCCTGTCATCTGTTGGGTAAAAATATGAACTATTACAACTGCTAATAGTGAATACATGAAAATGCCATAATATTAATTTTTCTATAAATGATTGGCAAAAACAACTTAGTGTATTGTATGTAATGTACATACCTTAAGAGCTTCAATTCTAAATCCAAGTGATCGTGAAGAGCTCATATTATCACGAAAATCCATGTACCGCAACTTGGTGACAGCCTTCGCTTCACATTCTTCTGAATTTGGAGCCGTGACATCTACTTTGATCATCTGTAATAAATAAAATAGCAGTTAATGAAGAAGAAAAAAATGTACAGTACTGTACTTACAAGTACAGTACAATGTCATATGCTCCCTAGAGGAATCATTGCTTAGTAGGTAAATGTCATACAGGTATTCATGATTTCAATATCTTTATACTGTATTGAAATTGTACAACTTGGGTTTAAAGAAGCCTTACCTTCTCATACAGATCCTTGCGAGCTTTTTTGTTGGAAACTTCAGACTCGAGGAATGTCCGAGTACCCATCTTGATGTCCATTACACATGGGTTGTGAAAGTCATACAGCAAGTCCCTCATTTCAATAAAGTCTAAATATAATGGTTAAGGAAAAACATGTCTAATATATACAGATGTTATTTTCAATGAGAAAATGCTTTTGATGTACAGTATAGAAGTTTGTAATTCACCCTAGATATAAACTAAAATAAAGAGATTTAGCAATCCAAGCACACTATATGCACTACTCTATGTTCTCCCCTATGTACAGGAATAGTTACTGTATTTCTCCCCTATGTATGGGGATGCTCATGTTCTACCCTGTGCACGGGGATGGTATTAATTGGAGTTATAGACAGTCAGGATGGTCGAGATTTATTCAGAAAATTTCCTGAACAACTGCACATGGAGGTTTGGTTACAAGGAAAACAGTCACACTACCACTGACTGACACAATACAAGAAAATTAAAAGGACTGCCTCAAGAAGAAGGAAGCAGGGACACAATATACAGAAAGTGGTATTTCAATTGACTAAATTAAACTATGCAGCATTTCTTTACTTTTCCCATCATGGTGCTTCCATGGGTAACAGACTTAATTAGCACATTACTACCTAGTAAATGTTAATGTTTTAGATATTAGATACAGTACGCTGTACTTTGAAAATAACCTTCATAAAGCACTTCTTGTCCTCTTAAAAGTGTTTAACTCTTGTGATCATTAATATATATATATATATATATATATATATATATATATATATATATATATATATATATATATATATATATATATATATATATATATATATATATATATATATATATATATATATATATATACAGAATTTTCTAGTAATATACGAATAGGATACATTCTTCTTGATAGATGATTTCTCTGAAGAAAGTAGGAGTGATGTCCCTGGCAGGGTCAGTGGCAAGAGCCTGGTAGGCCTGAGTCTCAACTGGATCAGGGCCTCTCTTCTTCCAGATGGTGCCAGGACCAGCAGGTGCCAGAGAGCCAGGGTGACCTGCCAGTTGTACCCAACTGTTCCGACGATCCCTTAACAGTACAGAAGAGGCTGGTGCTGCTAAATTCAGTGCATTCTGTAATTAAGGAAAGATTGTTAAAAAAAAGGCCAATTATATGTCTTAAGAGAAGTGCCTAGTATTGTAACACATTTTAATGATATTTACTCTATATATCAAAATGAAAATCAAGTAAAATCTTTTGTAGTTGTAGTACTGTACTATGTAAGTCATTGCTTACTCTATAACAATCCGCATGACTCACTAACCAAAGCAAGCCTCTGCAGCAAGGACATGTCAGCTACATCACATGAGCTGGTTTCCTTTGTATTGGCGACATTATTAATAGTCTCCAGAACGCAGCTGACGTGGCCATTGGAACAAGGAGAGGAACCAGAAGAGCAGTGGATCTGTCCATCCTGACTGGAGGGACAACTGCTTGTTGACTTGATAGAGGAGTTGTTAGAGGATGTGGTTGAGCTAGAAGTGGAAGACTTGATCGAGGACTCCTCCTCCTCGATAGACTTTTTCTTCAGGTGAGTCTTTCTCCATCGTTTGGTGAAGGAGTGTCGATTGAGGCGGTGATTGTCTGTTTCCTGGGGCCGTTGCTCTGCCTCAGGCTGTTTCTGTTGTTTTTGTGGCTTGGCACCTGCAGTTCCCCTGAGCAGCGCCTCGATCTCTGCCTTCCTCTCTCCGGCTACCTACAAACAAAAATACTCTATTACTATTTCTTTCATTAAATAAATGAAATGGATAATACATCATCTGCAATGAATGAAACAGTGAAAGTGCAAATTTACAATTACTAAAGAGTACAGTAAACCCAGCATATTCTTCTATCATAAACTATTCAATCATGGCTTATCCCAGTACAGTGTATTCTCTTTCGTAAACTAACTACGATGTTTTGTAAACCCAGTATTTTTTCTCGTACTATCTACAGCTGATTGTTTTAACTGATAATCTGGTGCGCGTGTGACGTCATCCAGCTGATAACTTGCGTTTGACGTCAATGCCAGAACATCTGCAGCAGCCCGGTACACTTGCTTCCCGTCATACCGTGCTCGTTTATTTACTTACTAAGGAAGTGCCTTTTAAATAAAACCATCTGCTACTTATATGTATTATTTTTTTGTTTACTCGAAAGATTTTCTACATTATTTGTTTATTATTATTTTTTAGAAGGGGGGGGGGGTGGGTTACAACAAGTAAGCAGAATTACAAATTCCCCAACATTCGCCTGCTTCCTAACTTATACAATAATTAAAGATCGTATGGAATTCTGAATGGTGATAGCCATATTGTTTAATTAAAGTCACTAGACCAAATGTTTATATACGGGGGTCCTCCAGGCACAGACCATGTATTAAGCCACTGGAAAATAACAACTATATATAGAAAAGTTTAAGACATCGTAATACAGAAAGCTTGAAATAATATAAGTACCCGTTAGTTAAAAACAAATAACAAACTATTTAGTTATGTTTCAGCAACTGCCCAGGAAGCATTTTACGTACATTAATTTGATATCGTGCGCATAGTATCAAGTAATATTCAGTGTATGGATAAATACACTTACGTCAATACAATACGAGGCTTTTATCGTTTAATTGAAGACCACAGTCCTCTATTTGTCGTATGTATACGTCGAATACTTTCCCGAAAATAAATCCCATTAAAAGTTTAATTTTTATAATAATAATAAAAAAGGGACTGTTATTAATATCACAAATAAATGAAGCACACGAGATAAGCTATGACTTGAGTGGTGCATCAACAACACTTGATGTTCGAGTGAGATAACACGGTGACCCTGGTCTGGTACTAGGCTCATCGTGCAATTATTTAGGGAAACCGCACAAAATCATGGGCCATATTCTTCACCTCTATATAAGAAGGCAATTCTCTCACCTGCATCACATCTCTACCTATCAATGGGTTGGTTTCATAAAGATGCGCCTGGAAATATTGTGCACGATTATGTTTACGGTCCTACCACTCTTTCATCTTCAACACGCTACCTAAAACGTTCTCATCCACACACACTCGCTTGTATCTAATATAGGAATTACACAGTGAAGAAAGTGGTGGTCACACGGAATAAATTTGAGGAGGCGGATCACTGGGGTATGGGCGTAATGGTGTTGCAGGAAGCTTGGCTCACAACATTGAGATGCACCGCGACGTCCTCGGTACTTGTCCCGGGGACTCCCCGACCTCTGTTACCCCAACCCCAACACTACCCATCAAATGTCAGGGGTTACTCAGCTATCTCGTGTCCTGTAATTACCACACACCATATACCCACTTTAGTATCCTGCTCTTACCACATACCATACACCCACTTTAGTATCCTGTTCTTACCACACAGCCATCCTAGTGTTGTTGTTACCACTTAACACACACCCACCCTAATGTTCTTACCTCACACCCGTCCTAGTATTTTGTTGTTATAACGCCCTACAGACCTCACAATACCTTGTCATCACCACCCACTACAAGTAAC
Source organism: Homarus americanus (assembly GCF_018991925.1). NCBI lineage: Eukaryota > Metazoa > Arthropoda > Malacostraca > Decapoda > Nephropidae > Homarus > Homarus americanus. Next base: position 9,956,746 of record NW_024722227.1, read on the forward strand.
ATGTTGGTAATGCTCACAGATTTTTGGGGAACGCTGTGCGGCTGACACTAACCACACGTGTAAACTTTAGACAACCCAGCAGTAGTAATCTCAGGCAAAGTGCTACATCATTCAGCTCTATAAACACCAATCTGAGATCGATTGACAGTCCGCGCTGACGCAGCTCCTGATCATTTGTGGAGACGTCTGGGATTAGTTAATATATCAAATTTGTGACACAGCACCTCGCCCGACGCTCTCCTTTTTGTGTTTATTGTTGTAGGTTGTGAAATCTTGATATTAAAGCAAAGTGAAATATAGAGGTATTCACTACCGGGTAATGCGGGGATAAAATTATAAGGTCTTCACAAACCCGTAAAAAAATATCGTATATGCGCAACAAATGGTACTGTGCCGGTAAGAATTGGGTGAGGAGCAGAGCTAATGTCTGTACACAGTGGAATGTAGAGGAATCGGCCTAATACCACCTGTGAGGCAGGCCACCATACTACATTACTGCCCAACGCACACCATTAATTATATTATACCTCATCCCTCAAATTATTCAACGTGTGGCCAGTGAGTCAAGTCGAGCTGAGAGCAAGACGCACACCACGGAGGGAGGGAGGGAGGGACATGAACGGGGTTCAGGAAGCGGTGTAGTTGACTCCACGAGACCAGCACGTGTAGTCTGGCTACAGCACCACTCACTTGTAATGTGTGCAGCCTTTATATGGCCTCCTGTCCCATATTATACCACACTCCAAGTTTAGTGCCAGCAGCACCCATCCCAGACATTTACTCACTCTCCTGGAAGCTGGGTGTGTAAGGCTGAGGAAAGTCCGGTGTGGGCAGTTCCTTCCGGTGTGTCATTACGCTGTAGAACAAGAGATGAGTCAACGAGGTGGCTGGCTCACCACCTTCACCACTGAGAGGCTGACACTGTCGTACCCTTTACCTAATACTAACAATGACTTACACGTAGCTCAAGTATACAGTAGATTAACGCGATAGTCGGCTGTGGTCCACACCTAAGGTTGTCACCAGGTTCTCACACATCATCCCCACTATATGTTGACGTTAATTAATATTGTCAGCCAGCGCAACTATTTTTCATTAATAAACAGGAGAATTACATTTGATGCACAGAACCAGCAACACCGAGTACATATTGTTTTAGTTTATTCTTGTATATTTTTTTTAAATAATTTCCAAGGAAATAGTTTCGTAGTTCACATAATTTATTTTGCAGTTTTGCAACAAACAACTTCTTGGCCAACAAAGAAGAGAATAAGAAGTGTTAACGCAGCATCCGAAAAAAAATATTTTATCACGTCAACATGAAAACAACTCTACGTACGAATACGCCGCTGTCTAATATCTAGTGATAACATATTCCCATATTAAATTAATCATTGATTTTATAATTTGTGACCGTGTGAGGTGAAGCAGTGAGCGTTAGTGCCCAAGGTGTAGTAACCCTCAGACTACTCAGGCCCAGAGTCACGTTCAACCCAGCTGTATCAGCGGACGTGACGTCACCACACTCCCGCCGGGTGGACATGCCAATAATAAACAAGCCACAGTTCAATGAATGAACCTACTTTTATGAAACACGGAGTCGACTACTGTCTACGTGGTACACCTCACCACACCCCTCCCATCGCCACTATATTATATATAACATACGTTTCTCGTTATTCACCAATGACAAAATATATATAAATAAGAATTCGAAATGCAGTTTTACAAACGATGGAAAAGTGCATTACTTTACGTGCGAGAGTTGGGAGCGGCTGCAACAAAAATGCAAGGTAACAGAAATGATGAAACAATGCAGCGCAGCGATAGTAGGTCCTAAGCAACCATCGTACACACCACATTCACATTTAGCAAACATCTAGTAAAAAAAAAATAACAAAATGTTGCATACGAGTAGCAGTATGTGGTACAGAGCATTACAGTATATGGGTGAAGCATGTAAGCAGCGAGCTGACTAGCAGATGACCCTGTAACGTTAGGGCTTACCCGTCATAGAAATTCAAACTAATGTTTTGTCCGTTTTCGTAAGTCAGTAATGCTCGCCACTCACCCCTAAGCTGTAAGTGATACAATAATGTGAACACCCCTAAACGGTTTATATGAATTATAATTATATACCGAGAACAGAGTTGTTGTTATTCATACCAAACCTCCCGTACACAAATACCTACCATACTTCTCGCCAAGGCAACTCGTTCACAAAGGCTAAACTGCTCGTATTAGCATTTCAGTCTCTTAAATGCACTAACACATTATGATACGTGATTTTAACAAGGTAGAAATATGAACAGGTAGGCCAGCAGGAAGTGAGAGATGAGTGTGTGTGGAACTTGATGTTGTGGCTTGGGGCAGACGCTACAACATACACCGGGAGGCCTTTCGGTAACACTGTAACACATTGGTTATTCACGGTTACAATGACATCCGGTGTCCACCTAGACATAACGTCTTGTGAATGACACCACCCTAGTTCCAGGGAAGACCAGACACGCGGCTTGGCCAGCAGCCTAGTCGTTCTTATAATGAATTCTATAACATCTACCTGAATCCTTCGTTAATTTTTGTAACCCAATTATGCCGTAAGAGTTTTCGTTAGTTAATTAACCGAGTCCAAAGAAACTTGGCCTACGGATATCGGGATGCGATAGTAAGGAAAATTCAAGACCAGACTGAAGTTAATGAACAAAGTTGAAAGTGCAGAGGCTCTAAGCCTATACTTAAGAAAACAAGGAAAACGAGTTCGCAGCTCCTCAAGGCAAAGTTCAACCTGATGGGAAGCTTGGGACATGCACGCATCTTGTGATCAGCTTCATTTTCACTTTAGTGTTTTTCACATCTTTAAAACGTTCACCTCTACGGAATGACCTTATATTCGAATGGGAAGAAGCAGCCTTGCTCTCTGTAAGACCAAGAGCTAATTTAAGTTATTGTGATGCAGGTCATGGGGTTGGACACTACAAAGTTGGGTTGAAGGACCAGCGTGTGTGGATACTGTCCCACAGAGGCTTTTAAATTAAAATACTGTACCAATGACAGGTTCGCATTTAAAATTATATTCTCGAAATAGAACATTTATATTTTCTGCTGACAAACCTAGGAACCTGTCGACTTGTTTCAATTATGAAGTTTCCTACACTTGCGTAGGAGCCAAAGATTTCAAGTCTATCACATTACACTCGATGTCAGACAAAAACTGCAGTTTAAAACATCTTACGAATAATGACTTTACGCCATTATATATAAGAATGTTAGTTACCTGCCTTATAAGTCCGTCTCCACATTCCGCAGTAGCCGTACTAAGGAACAGTGTTGACACATTACCTTCTCATCCCACACTACACTTCCACTAAAAGATTTTTCTCCACCACGTCTCGTACAGCTGCACCACACAAGTGTTCCCTACTAGTAATAATCACCTAGATCATTTAAGTTAGAGAAGATGAGAGAGAGAGGGGGGGGGGAGGGGCACAAGTCAACCAAAGCATCCACATCAGAAGGTCAGTTATCAAAGCAAGGTTTGAAGTTGTCATGTAGTTTATTGACCACAGCCTACACTTCTAACTCCAAATCCACTAACTACAAGTACATTCAAAATAACAAAAGTTGTACTAAAAAACATAGTAGTTTAGTGATGCTTCTGTTGTAGATTATTACAAAGATTAATGTGGATATGAAGTCTAACCCACAGCACACACTGTGGGCGGTAAGTGTGAGGGGTCAGTCGACTGAAGTTTGAAATCCAACTAAACGAAAAGAGCCTCAATTCAGGTTTGAGGACACTTCTGAAGTATGCAATTTGAAGTTTCACGTCGAAGTTTACAGAAAGATGAAAACAACATTAAACCTTTATTTTGGTAAACTCGTTTAGGAGGAAGGAGGCAGGTGTAGTTTGTAAGGTGTGAGGACGGTGTGGTGTTACATGCAATAAGTATAGTGTTAAATTCAATACAAATAATTTTGTTCGCGTGAAAAACGTAAATACCAATGACCAATCATCACAATAAGTATTTCTTATTACACGCCAGAAAAACACAGATTAACAAAATATAAAACATGAACAAACATTAGTGTACACCGTCCTCAGTTTGGACTAGGTATACTCGGCTACTATAACGTGCGGTCTCCAAGATATTTAGGTTAAGTTAGCTTAAGTTAGGTTAGGTCAGGTTAGACTAAAAATCTTTGTAGACCGCACGCCATAGTAGCACCGTATACTCTCCCTAGATTAAAACTATTGTCTCATTTTAGCCAATTATTTATTCTAAATTGGTAAATTGTACCATAGCTACATAAATGATAACCCCCAAGACAGACAGATTCGTGATAATTTTTAACTATCAGCGTCAAGAACCGTATTACCAATACTTGATCATTCTTGTTTTTGTTATTACACGATAAATGCTGCTATAATACATCTCCAAGGATGGATAATTCAGCCATTTCTATAAGATTTTACCCCTCCTTCCCAGTACCCCTGTGTGATGGTGGTGCTCAGTGACTCATATTACCTGTAGCAGCAGTAGTAGCCTCAACACTGCTAGGTCGTGGGGCTCCTTGGTCTTGGTGTGTGTGTGAACCTCCACTCCCTCCTGTTCCTTCATCATTTGGCTAAGAGGCATCTGGATGGACGCTTTCATCGTTGCTGCAGCTGGACGTATTTCACTATGACCACTCAAGGTTTACACAGCAATACGGTCGGTTCAACAAAAGAATATTTTTACACTTGTTGTCAACTAAATCTTTCTTTAGTCCTATAATTGGGCGTGAGTTTATTAAATTTATTTAACAGTATCTGGTGCGTTTTATCGTCTTTTACAATAAATATTATTGCACAAAATCTTGTAGCCATATAGCGAACAAGACCACACAGTCAAGTCTGGCCAGTGGATGGTGGTCTAGTATTCACTGCACCGACGTAATGAACCCTGGGGCGGCAGAACACACAGGGGATTACACTATTTAGGCCAACCGGATTTATTGTAAACCTAACTTTCTGTGGGGTGGTCAACCAGGTGATGCTGCTTCACTCCAGACCTCGCTTCTCACACTTGCTGACGCCCACTGTTAACACAACAACAATGTGATTTTCTCAAATTGTCACGAAGAAAATCTTTAATTTTGCACACTAGATAGTACACTTCCTCCAGACACGACCCTCCAAGAAGTTGTAATTTTCAGAACAGCTCCTGAGTTGTTAAATATTGAGGCGTACTATGACAAAGTACAGCCACAGTCGCCAAAGTTTGCTGGGATGAGTCTGCGAGGAGTACACAGCTCAGCTGCTCTCCATCAACTGAAGCTCTGTGAGCGAGGCGCTTAGTAGTATAGGCGGGGCCCCCGCCGGGACGGACCGAGCGATCGTGTGGGGGGGATTGGGGGGAGCGGGGGCTGAAGGCCTGAGTCTACGTCAGTCTCTTGCCTGTTCAGGTAAACAGTGGGCAGCGTGACAGTGGTTGCCACACAGCCACTAATGTCGTCACAATATGAAGCACCCACTTGCAATCTATAATAGAAGAGAATTACTGAGTAATCCTACTCTGACACACAATCCTGCCGCTTGGCCCCATACACTGCTAATCCGGCATCCCTTCCACGAGTATAAAATCTGTTCGCTGCTTATTCAAGGCAACCACCTCGTAGGTACCTAACACTTGTTACTGACAACTTTTACGCCATCAATAGTCTATGTATAATTTTGAAAGAGTCTACACGTTTCACCAGTACACCCTACACTATATGGATAAAAAATGCATTTATAGTTACAATACAATAAAGTGGAAGCAGTAGGCAGTATACAGTAGTTTACAAAGTACCCAAACCACCCTACACAAACCACCACCACCCTACAAAAGCCACCACCACCACCCTACACAAGCCACCACCATCACCACCTTACAACCAGCCACCACCACAACCCTACACAAGCCACCATCACCACCACCCACACAGCCACCACCACCCTACACAAGCCACCACCGCCACTACGCCACCACCATCACCACACCTTACAACCAGCCACCACCACACACCCTACACAAGCACCATCACCACCACCCTACACAACCACCACCCTACACCACCACCACCCACCACCACCACCACCACCCCACCACCACCACCACCCCACAAGCCACCACCACCCCTACACCACACACCACCACCACCACCTACACAAGCCACCACCACCCTACCACCACCACCAGCCACACACACCACCACCACCACACAGCCACCTTACACCACCCACCACCCCACAACCAGCCACGACCACCACCACCCTACACAAGCCACCATCACCACCACCCTACACAAGCCATCACCACCACCCTACATAAGCCACCACCACCACCACACCCTACACCACCACCACAACCCTACACCCAGCCACCATCACCACCATCACCCCACCCAGCCACCACCACAACCCCACACAAGCCACCACCACCCTACACAAGTCACCATCACAACCACCCTACACAGCCACCATCACCCTCTACACCCAGCCACCACCACAACCCTACACCAAGCCAACACCACCACCACCCTCACAAGCCACCACCACCATCCTACACAAGTCACCATCACAACCACCCTACACAAGCTACCATCACCACTCTACACCCAGCCACCACCACAACCACCACCCTACAACCAGCCACCACCACCCTACACCCAGCACCATCACCACCACCACCCTACAACCAGCCACCACCACAACCCTACACCAAGCCACCACCACAACCACCTTACAACCAGTCACCACCATCACCACTCTAAACCCGGTCAACACTACCCCAGAACCAGCCACCACCACAACCCTACACCCAGCCACCACCACAACCCTACACCCAGCCACCACCACAACCCTACACCCAGCCACCACCATCACCACTCTACACCCAGCCGCCACCACCATCCTACACAGGGTGGTGTATTGCGTCTAGTGTGGCAGCATTATGTTAGTGTTAGGGTGCAGGCATTGCTTGCTTCCTCTCGCTATCAGCTACCGCCGCTGGCTAGCCCTCATGGCGAACAGGGAAACAACTTGCTTAAGTCCTCCCCTGCCAGTACACAGCCTCCTCACCATCAAGACTTCTGCTGTGCGTCCTCGTGGTAACTGGGTGCCTCGTGGGTCCAGGCGAGACCAGCAGGGAATCTCGAAGCAGCAGTGGGCCCCACAGGGATGGCGCATAGGGCCACTGGCATATGGACACGTCCTGGTGCCTATCTACCACTGCCCCACTGCCTTGCAGATTAACCTTGGTAGGTATAAGGCTCCGGGAGTAAACCCCGGACGAAAACTCTGCAGTGGAGCCCAGCATCAGGCAGACATGCTTACAGAGCTCCAGTAAGACCCGAACGGTGGTATAAGCAGAAGAGGTGACCAACATGGGAACCTAATGATTACACCGGCGGACGAAGGCAATGCATGATGGACAAGCTACTAAGGCGAAACCCAACAAACTGGGCTATTGGCAGTCCATTGCAACTCTCCCCTCTCCCCTCTCCCCAGCCGTTGCAAAACTTGCACCATTGGATCAGGAAAAGGGAGAGCCAATGTCATAATTGTTTGCCAGACCATAGCTCACAGCCCAGAGAACAACAACACATATAACAGTTAGTAGACGCAGAGGTGAAGAGGCAAAATGGGGGGAGGATATAAATGCCCTTACACACCAAGATCGCGTAGAGAGGAGGAGGTTGGAAGAGGTTACTGGAGAGGGTTTGAAGGAGTATGAGAGGTGTGACGAAACCATGGTAGCAGGGCCAACACTCTCCCCAGTCTGGCTCCAGTTCCTCCCTCGCTCCCTTTCTCTCCCATCCCCCCTCCTCCTTCTAATATAAATAAATAAACTAAACATAAATAAATAATGAATACATGTGTGTGTGTGTGTGTGTGTGCATTAGTTAGTTAATGTGTGTGCGTGTGTAATAATAATAATAATAATAATAATAATAATAATAATAATAATAATAATAATAATAATAGTAATAATTCAAGGTTTGTTGAAAGAGCATGGCATCCAGAAGGATGAAAATGTACAGTTACATAATTGGGGAATGGGTCACTCGATTGACAAATAATATACAAGTAAGATATGTGATACAAATATGATATATAATGTCAAGGTGGGGAGGTCATACTACAGGGCATTTCAAGTTGTTATAATATAATTTTTATAATGGTTGGGACTGGGCTGTTCTTATAGAGATCAGTACGTGCTCGCATGGGCTGGATGCGGTTGTGGTGTCGAAGGGCAATTCGTGGACGAGGGACCTCGGGTGGTAGTAGAAGCTGGTGTCGAGGATGGTGCAGAAGCTTCCCACCAAATTTGCAGATGAGGTAACGGTGATGATCAGAGAGGGCCGAGAGGGTCAGTGTGTTGAGGGCTTCTTGATATGTGGAGCAGGGGGAGGAGAGAATAATCTTGCATGCTTTCTTCTGCATTTTTTCTAAGCCTTTCAGTTTTGTGGCATTTAGGGAGGAGAACCAGGCAGGGGAGGCATAGGCGAGCTTGGGAAGTGTGAATGCTGAGTAAGCACCGAGGAGCTCGTACGCAGGAACTCCGAGGTATTTGAGTAGACAGAGGAGGTGGAGACGATAACTGGAGGTTTTGACAATTGCACTGACGTGTGTTTTCCAATTTAGTTTGTTATCTATAGTGACACCGAGGAGCTTAGTGGAGTCCACAACTTGGAGTGTGTTGGGGCCTAAAGTAATGGAAGGGGGTGGGTCAACGTCGGAGGAGAGGTATGGTTGATGGTGCCATGGTTGTTGGTGGCCAAATTTTGGAGACTGTTCAATATATTCCGGAGGGCCCTGTAGTCGGGAGCCGAGTTGTTCACACTGATCCCAATGGTGGAGTCGTTGACATATTTCTAGCAAGCAGGGGTTATGCTTAGGGCATCATTGATAAGCATAAGGAAGCAGAGCAGTCCTATCTTAGTGCCTCTGGGGAAGCCACAGTTGAGTGACTGAAAACTAGAGACAGCTCCTCGAAAGCATATGGCTTGGCGTCGGTCACTTAAGAAGTCTGTAAGCCATGTATAAGACTTCTCCAAAACCTGAGGTCGATTGCTTTGTTGATAATTAAATTGTGGTCGACTAGGTCAAATGCTTTGGTGAAGACAATGAAGGCGACAGCAACGGAAGTCTTTCGTTTTCCAGATGGCGTATACATAGTCGAGAAAGCTGACAAGACAGTGAGTGGTGGAGGAAGTTTTCATATTACCAAATTGTTGAGGATCTATGGTGCCTGCAATATCAGCATAGGCACAGTCAAACACAAAACTTTCACAGATTAAGCTGGGTATTGGGGTGATGACAATGGGTCGTAACTCATTTAAGGCGTGTGGGCTCATTGACTTGGGCACTGGTGACATATATGAGGTCTTCCAGTCAGCTGGGCATCTTGCTTGATCTGAGGGAAGCATTGATGATGGAGCAGAGGGGTTTAGCTAATTCCGGGGAGAACTCCTTGTAGAGTTTCATTGGTACGTCAATGAGGGTGGTGGAGCGCTTTAACTTCAGTTTGTCCAGACGTTTTGTTACTTCAAATTCTTCCACTAAGTTAGTGGGAAAGAGAGCTGGTAGGTAAGCAAGGAGATTGGTTATGTCAAGCCAGGAGAGTGCTTGGCATATTGTTGGGAAATGGTGTGTGTGTGTGTGTGTGTGAGTGTGTGTGTGTGTGTGTAGCAATGGTTCCTCCCCACCCTGCTATATGGCAGCGAGACATGGATCACACAAAGGAGGCACCTCAAGACACTTGAAAACTTTCACCAACGTAGTCTACGTTCATCCTCCGAGTTCTCTGGTTAGACAAGAGAACAAATGCCAGTTTTCTTGCTGACACCAACTGAAGAAGCATCGAGGCTACTATTATCCATGAACAACTACGCTGGACTGGCCATGTTACCCGCATGGACGACAGTAGACTGCCAAAGTAGCTACTTTACAGTCACCTAACGAATAGTAAACGTAACGCTGGCGGGCAACTGAAAAGGTATAAGGATAGTCTTAAGATAAACATGAAAAAGTGCCAAATCGACCCCATCACCTGGGAGACGATTATTCCACACTGTAACGCTTGGGGGAGCACCACACAAGGTGTCAATACTTTCGAGTTAGCCCGATTGCATACCGAGGCAGACAAGCGCCAACGCCGGAAAGACGCTGCCGCCGCCCCTCCCGCACTAGATGTAACCCTCCACGAGTGCAACATTTGTGGACGATCCTGCCAGTCCCGTATCGGCCTCTCGAATCACCTCAGAGCTCACCAATGAACATGACATCCTTAATATCTTATACAATTGTATCATAGCTGGATGATCGTTAAACCCGATTCCGAGTGACAGTAAAGTAGTAGTAGTAGTAATAGTAGTAGCGTGTGTGTGTGTGTGTGTGTGTGTGTATTCTTATTATTATTATTATTATTATTATTATTATTATTATTATTATTATTATTATTATTAGTAGTAGTAGTAGTAGTAGTAGTAGTAGGAGTAGTGGGAGTAGTAGTAGTAGTAGTAGTACTAGTAGTAGTAGGGGCTCTTGATGATCTCCTACATAAGGCAAGAATACTACAGGAGATTCTAAAATTCATAGGAGACGGAAAAAACACTGAAGATATTGCCAGAAAGTTTGGAAACAATATGCGGGCGGGAAAAGTGTCCTTGGCAGTAAGATCTCTCACAGAGGAATCCTCCTTTTGTGTTTTGCCAATAAACAGAGAGACCTTACAACAACTGAAGGAAAAACATCCCCCAGCAAGTGCACAGGAAGGCATCAGGTTCCAGGGTGACTATGTCCCTCGAAACGCTGTCCTGTTCGGTAAAATAACAAAGGGGATGGTGTGAGAAAAGGCACTGAAGACACAGGGAGAGGCAGCTGGATGCAGACGGTTGGAGAGTCATCCTCAGCACTAACAAGTTTGGTGCCTCAGCAAGTGATCTCTGCAATGTCACCATCGCCCTTGCAAGAAAGCTAGCAACCTTATGCTGCCATCACGTTCATGGCCTGCCGCCTCATTCCCCTGAACAAGGGTCCAGGATGTAGGCCTATAGGGGTGGGGGAAGTGCTGAGATGGATCATTGGAAAATTCATAATGGAGGTGGTAAATGGTGATGTCAGGGCAGCTGCAGGGAGCCTACAAGTATGTGCTGGCCACCAGGCTGGAGGGGAAGCTGTCATTCACGCCATTAGAAAGACATTTAAGCAGTGTGATTGTGAGGCAGTACTCCTGGTTGACGTTTCTAACGCATTCAACATAATGAACCACAAGGCTACACTGCACATCATCAAGATCAAGTGTCAAGCTTTGCAATGCATGTGTTGAAAACACCTATAGGAACCCACCAGACCTCTATATAATAACTGAGAGAAGAACACAGGGGGACCCTGTCGCCATGGCAATGTATGCACTAGGCCTATCCGGGCTTCAACACACAATAAAATATGAAACAACCGAGGTCAAGCAAGTGGCTTACGCTGATGACTTAACAGGAGCGGGAAAAGTGGAGGACATCAAAAATTGGTGGGACCTGGTAACATCACGTGGACCACAAATAGGGTACCATCCAAATGCCACCAAGTCCTTCCTCACTATGAACCCAGAACACTGAACGGGCAGTGGAGGTGTTCGGCGGAAGTGAAGTCAAAATAACAAAGGACAGTCAAAGAAATTTAGGTGTGGTAATTGGCACGAAGGACTTCAAGACCGAGTATGTAACGGGAAAGGTAAATGAGTGGGTGAAGGAAACTCAAGCTCTGTCGAATATTGCTAAAACAGAGCCACATGCAGCTTTAATGGCATTCACTCATGGAGTCAAGTATCACTGGAATTACCTGATACACACTATCCCTGATATTGGACCCCTCCTCCACCCTCTGGAAGAAGCCATCAAGGTCACTTTTATCCCAACACTAGTGAAAAAACCCTTATTTAACCCCAGCAGAAAGTTCATCACTACTTGCATTACCACCGAGACTGGGAGGAATGGGATGGACTAATCCAGAGGAGCTTGCTGCCACCGAATATCAGAACTCTGTCAAGCTCACAGCAGCCCTCACTGAGCACGTAATAGCTCAGAATGCAACAAGTCAGGTGGATACCAACGAATTAAACAAGATTCGACAGTCCATTACGACAGAACGGCAGCACACCCATATTGATAAATTTCAACAAACTAATGTTGCAATTGTCAGTGAACTTGAAAAATAAGTAGCTATAGCACAGGAGGTGGGCGCCTCGAACTGGCTAACAACATTACAGATATGGGTAAAAGGTTTCAGCCTTAATAAAAAAGAATTTACAGATGCCATTGCTTTAAAGTATGGTTGGCCAGTAGAAGATTTGCCCTCCCAATCAGTGTGTGGCTCATCATACGACATCGACCACGCCATGGTGTTGGGGCTTCATATGCATGAAGCATGGTGAAGTCAGGGATCTCACAGCAAATATGTTGAAGGAAGTCTGACATGATATCACAGTGGAACCGACCCTCCTTCCATTGGACAGAGAGAATTTCCATCACAGGACTTCAAGCACATCCAACGAAGCCCGTGTTGACGTCAGTGCTCGAGGATTCTGAACCCGGGGACAGCGAGCCTTCTTTGACATAAGGATTTTCGATCCCACGGCCGCATGTCACTATAACCTAGCTCTAGATGCTGCACACAGGAGGAACGAGAATGACAAGAACAGGGCATATGGGGCGGCTTCACTCCTCTGGTGTTCACAACCTCTGGTGGGATGGGACCAAGTGCAAGATGTTTCTATGCCAGACTCTAGGAGGTGTAATCTGAACAGAAGCAGCAGCCCAGAAGTTATGTTACAGCCTGGTTGAGATGCCGACTGTCCTTCTCTTTGCCTAGGTATGCATTGCTTTGCCTCAGGGGAACGAGATCTTCGGCCCCAGAGCTGACAACGGTCACAGATATTCACTATGAGGCAACAGTCACTGAATGCCGCATAGATCTGCGGCTCAACTAACTCAACACAGCTAGGGTTGCTACTTTTGTATTAGGATATCTAATTTTAAGGTAATAAAATGGTGAAGGTGTGGCCATTGGGGAAGGCTGGAGGCCACGTTAGCAGCAGTATTAGTAGTAGTAGTAGTAGTAGTAGTAGTAGTAGTAGTAGTAGTAGTAGTAGTAGTAGTAGTATATCACATGAGCATCATCGCCGACGGCTCGTCTCATTCCTTACGACATTAAACGCAAATATTGATCGTGTTCACCGGCGATCTACAAGTAAGCCAGTGAGTGTTTGAATGGTGGGTGGCTGGAGTTGCCAAGTGTCAGTGCCAGTGTGTCGATAGGCCTACCCTAGCAAGGGTGGCATCGCGACTCTCGCCCCTATGGGGCCAAGTGCCTCAAGTAACGGCCACTCCATGTAGTGTCGGCCGACCCAGTGAGTATATATAACTAATGTTACATCAGCGAGACCATAGAAATGGTGGCTATCTCTACCAAAGTGACATAATCAAGTGTTAGGTGTGACAATTCTTGCTCCCAGTGGATTATTCTCATGTGTGGATTATCGTCCACATGGGGGGTGCCCGACACAACCACACGCGCGCGTATGCCCTTACTACGCGGACACCACAGGCCAGGCCGTCACTTCTGTGCCTCATACGCATAAGATCTAGTTTCTTCGTCCGTATGGGCCCAATAGCAGAGGTCGGAGGCGGAAATATCTGTCGCCCAAGGTGCTGGTCACTATGCCTGGCAACAGTCTTTGCTGCGTCTGTGCTAGCCCGAACCAAAACTGCACAAACTGTCGTTGTGCGAGAAACAATCGATCATGTGTGGATTGCAGGAAGCTAGACCAGTGTCGGAACCCACGTGGCAGGGAGCCGACACAGGCGGCCACAGTGGATATCGAGGGGACCCAACCACCTGATGATATCCGAAATGATAGCAGTGAGTCTACTCAACTCGAAAATGTAGTACTAATAAATGCTGCTCCCTCAGTAGCAGGTGTCCAGGAGGAGAATGAGAGACAGCCGCCTCAGTGGAAAGGCATGTCGATGGAAAATGCAGGCGTATGGGTCAAAGAAACCTACTCAGAAATTGTTCAGTGGTCGCCCGCTAACTTATTTGAACCACCCAAGTGTGCGGCCACCAAAGAAATGATTCGGGAGATGACTTTCTTCATGACTGATTACACTCAGGACCGCTTCCTCGCCCCCCTAGCTCTTCAAATACTGGCAATAATACCACATCTATTTTGTCAGAGGACACACACAAAGGCTAAGCACAAAGAAAATGTGGCAGCAATGAAGAGAAGATCGACAATGTGGCGGACTGGGGCCCTAGATGATCTCCTATGTGAAGCAAGAACACTGCAGGAGAGACTAAAATCTACGGGTGACGGAAAGCAAAACACCGATGACGTGGCAAGAAAATTTGGAAACAAAATGCGTGTGGGAAAAGTGTCTCTCGCGGTAAGATCTCTCACTCAGGAATCTTCCGGTGGGGTGATGCCAATAAACAGAGCGACATTAGATCTATTGAAAGAGAAACATCCCCCTGCAAGTGAAGTTGAAGGCATCAGGCTCCATGGTGACTATATCCCACCAAATGCTGTCCTGTTCGAGAAAATAACAGGAGAGATGGTGTGGAAAAAGGCACTGAAGACTCGTGGAGGAGCCGGCCCTTCAGGTCTGGATGCAAACGGTTGGAGAGTCATCCTCAGCACAAACAAGTTTGGCCCTGTAGCAAGCGATCTCTGCACTGCCATTGCCACCCTTGCAAGAAAGCTTGCATCCTCTTGCTGCCATCACCTCCAGGCTCTGACGGCCTGCCGCCTTATTCCTCTGGAAAAGAAACCAGGATGTAGACCTATAGGGGTGGGGGAAGTGCTGAGGCGGATCATCGGAAAGTGTATAATGGAGGTGGTAAAGGATGATGTCAGGGCAGCAGCAGGGAACCTACAAGTGTGTGCTGGCCACCAGGCTGGTGGGGAGGCGGCCATTCACGCCATGAGATTGATATTTGAGCAGCGTGATTGTGAGGCCGTTCTCCTGGTGGATGCTTCAAACGCATTCAACATACTTAACCGCAAGGCTGCACTGCACAACATCAAGATCAAGTGTCCTAGCTTTGCGATGTATGTTGAAAATTCGTATAGGAATCCTTCAGACCTCTACATAGTAAACAACAAGGCTCTACGAGGTGATACCATCCTTCAGTCGACTGAGGGAACAACACAGGGGGACCCCGTTGCAATGGCAATGTATGCAATAGGCCTATCAGTGCTCCAACAAGAAATAAAGTATGAAACAACTGGGGTCAAACAAGTGGCATATGCTGATGACCTCACAGGAGCAGGAAAAGTGGAGGACATCAAAAAGTGGTGGGACCTGGTAACATAGCGAGGTCCACAAATAGGGTACCACCCAAACGCCAGCAAATCCTTCCTCATCGTAAAGCCAGATCATTATGATCGGGCTTTGGAGGTTTTCGGCGAAAGTGAGGTCAAAATAACTAAGGACGGCCAAAGACATCTAGGCGCAGTAATTGGCACTACGGACTTCAAGACCCAGTACGTAGCGGGAAAGGTGAATGAGTGGGTGAGCGAAATCCAAGCTCTATCGGAGATCGCTAACACAGAGCCACATGCGGCCTTTGCAGCATTCACCCATGGAGTCAAGCATCGTTGGAACTACCTGATGCGTACCATCCCTGAGATCCGACCCCTCCTCCACCCTTTGGAAGAAGCAATCAGTGTCAAGTTCATTCCCAAACTAGTGAAACACCCTGACTTAACCCTAGCAGAAAGAACACTTCTTGCATTTCCACCAAGACTGGGAGGGATGGGACTAACTAATCCAGAGGAGATTGCTGACTCTGAACATCAAAATTCACTTAAGCTCACGGCAGCCCTCACTGACCACATAATAGCCCAGAATGCAACAGGGTAAGTGGACACCAGCGAAGTTAATAAGATCCGTAGGTCCATTACAACAGATCGGCAGCACTGCCAAAATGACATGTTGCAGCAACTATTGCTGCATGTTCCAGAAAATTTGACAAAAAAAGTAGCTATAGCGCAGGAGGTGGGCGCCTCGAACTGGTTAACTACGTTACCGATAAGGGCAAATGGTTTCATCTTAACAAAACAAGAAATCACAGATGCTATTGTTTCAAGGCACGGTTGGCCAGTAGATGGTCGGTTCCCCACGCGGTGTGTGGCTCCTTATGATGGCGATCACGGTCTGCAAGGGGGGCTTCATATGCATGAGGCATGACGAGGTAAGGGATCTCACAGCAAATATGTTGAAGGAAATCTGCCGGGACGTCATGGTAGAACCGACCCTCCTTCCACTGGATGGCGAGATCTTCCAACATAGGACTTCAAACACTTCTAACGAAGCCCGTGTGGACGTCAGTGCTCGAGGATTCTGGACGCGGGGACAGCGAGCTTTCTTCGACATCAGGATTTTTGATCCCATGGCTGTTTGTCACCGTAACCTTGCTCTCGATGCTGCGCATAGGAGGAACGAGAACGACAAGAGAAGGGCATACGGGGAGAGAATACAAAATGTTGATCAAGGCAGCTTCACTCCGCTTAGTGTTCACAACCCTGTGGATGGGCCTATAGTAAGATGTTTTCACGCCAGACCGCGAAATATTCCAACAGAAGCAGCAGCCCAGAAGCTATGTTACAGCCTGGATGAGATGTCATGAATTGTCCTTCTCCTTCGGTCGGCTTTGCTCTGCCTCAGGGGAACGAGAGCTTCTGCCCCTACTCCAACAACTGCTGCAGATATTGACTATGAGGCTACAGTCACTGAATGCCGCATAGATCTGCGGCTCAACTAATTTAACACAGATAGGATAGCTTCTTATGTATTAGGATATTTAATATTAAGGTAAATAAATGGTGGCGAAGGTGTGGCTATTTGGGGAGGCTGGAGGCCACGTTTAAAAAAAAAAAAAAAGTAGTAGTAGTAGTAGTAGATATTGACTATGAGGCTACAGTCACTGAATGCCGCATAGATCTGCGGCTCAACTAATTTAACACAGATAGGATAGCTTCTTATGTATTAGGATATTTAATATTAAGGTAAATAAATGGTGGCGAAGGTGTGGCTATTGGGGGAGGCTGGAGGCCACGTTATTAAAAAAAAAAAAGTAGTAGTAGTAGTAGTAGTAGGCGGCTATCAAACAAGGAGGTACTACCGCCTGGGAAGATATTGGAAGCATAATGTGTTGTCTAATGGTAGACCCTGCTGCCATATGGCATCACGAAAATTGTGACCAAGTCCCAGGTTGCTGATCTGACTTTTTGCCTCATTTACACACAATTGCAGGGTCTCAATTGTTTCTCTTACTTTGACAACACAACATACATATATCGTTTCTCACTCTTAATCTGTTATACTATTTGATTTTTTTTTATTTATTGATGGGTTATTATTATTATTATTATTATTATTATTATTATTATTATTATTATTATTATTATTATTATTTAATATTTGTATTTTTGTTTTATTATAATTTTATTTTTTATGAATTAATTTTATTTATTTATTTCCTTGTCCCCCAAAGGCCCCAATGTTGGTCAGTGACCTGTGCCTGGATGGGCTAATCCCGAAAAAAATAAAATAAAATAAAATAAAAAGTAAAATAAATAAATAAATAAATAAATAAATAAATAAATAAATATATATATATATATATATATATATATATATATATATATATATATATATATATATATATATATATATATATATATATATATATATATATATATATATATATATTAAGACAAGTGGCGACGTCATCCCGGGAAATACTGCATTCCAATCAGCGCTAATTTCTCATAATAATGAAAATAATTAAAATAGTTAATACCATCAGGATATTTTACAATCAATTACTCATCTGTTGCACAACCGTTACAACAGTACTGACACCATTAGTGCATATATTACAGCCGTTACAACAGAGGTTCACGCACCGAGTAATTCCAACAGCAAAAGAGGAAGATGGTATGGGAAGACCGTGGTGGATATCCTGAAATTAACACAACCAATACCCTGGACTGGGTCTTTCCGCTGACGTTGCTTCCCTTGACTGGAACAAAGGGCACAACAACCCATCACCCCCGCCCCAACCTCCCTACATATAATGCCTTAGTTAAGTTTCCTGCCATAATTTTTAGCTCTTGGCGGTAATGACGTACGTGTGTGTGCGTGTGTGATACTGACCACAAAGATACCATCGCCTAGCCATGGAAACGTAGCCGCTGCAGAAAGAACACAAGGTGACGGGAACGACGGAAATACGCTTCCCATGTACTGTATATTCACAGTGTCCAAGAAACGAGAAACGGGAAATACATCCACTCTGTCTGGCGTCACTTGTAAATATCTCCCCTTAACGCCAATTTCTTAAGAACTCTTGTACTTGGCCTGGTTAGATTGAGCCACCACAGGGAGATTCTATTGACCAGGGACCATCATGAAAACACCTACACATCTCTCTCTTATTCCTGTCACTTATTTGCACACACCTCTCTCACTCTCTCTCTCTCTCTCTGTTGTCATTTATTTGCACATCTCTCTCTCTCTGTTGTCATTTATTTGCACATCTCTCTCTCTGTTGTCATTTATTTGCACACCTCTCTCTCTGTTGTCATTTATTTGCACACCTCTCTCTCTGTTGTCATTTATTTGCACATCTCTCTCTCTGTTGTCATTTATTTACACACCTCTCTCTCTGTTGTCATTTATTTGCACATCTCTCTCTCTGTTGTCATTTATTTGCACATCTCTCTCTCCGTTGCCATTTATTTGCACATCTCTCTCTCTCTGTTGTCATTTATTTGCACACCTCTCTCTCTGTTGTCATTTATTTGCACATCTCTCTCTCTGTTGTCATTTATTTGCACACCTCTCTCTCTGTTGTCATTTATTTGCACACCTCTCTCTCTGTTGTCATTTATTTGCACATCTCTCTCTCTGTTGTCTCTCTCTCTGTTGTCATTTATTTGCACACTCTCTCTCTCTGTTGTCATTTATTTGCACATCTCTCTCTCTCTGTTGTCATTTATTTGCACACCTCTCTCTCTGTTGTCATCTCTCTCTCTGTTGTCATTTATTTGCACACCTCTCTCTCTGTTGTCATTTATTTATGCACACCTCTCTCTCTGTTGTCATTTATTTGCACCTCTCTCATCTCTCTCTTGTCATTTGTTGTCATTTGCATCTCTCTCTCTGTTGTCACTATTTGTCACACCTCTCTCTCTGTTGTCATTTATTTGCACACCTCTCTCTCTGTTGTCATTTATTTGCACATCTCTCTCTCTGTTGTCATTTATATGCACATCTCTCTCTGTTGTCATTTATATGCACATCTCTCTCTCTGTTGTCATTTATTTGCACACCTCTCTCTCTGTTGTCATTTATTTGCACATCTCTCTCTCTGTTGTCATTTATTTGCACACCTCTCTCTCTCTCGTGGTGATGGTCAGTGAGAGCCGAGAGGGTCAGTGTGTTGAGCGCTTCTTGATATGTAGAGTAGGAAGGGGAGAGAATAATCTTGCATGCCCTCTTTTGCACTTTTTCTAGGTGTTTACGTTGTGTGGCATTTAGGGAGGAAGACCATCCTCATCGTCTTCCCTATATCAACTGCCACGAAAATTAATAATTAAACCCTGTAAAGAATCATGACTAATGTGATATTGTTATTAAAATCTATTTTACATGGCAAACTTATATTACATTTCAGCAAGAGGAAATGAGTGGTTCCAGAATTTGATAATGTGTGGTGTTAATTAACGTTCTTCTTGTTATTTTAGTTACCGGAAACAATGTCTTAGTATATAAATAGGTTTGGTTGAATACACCTTCACCATTGGGTTACCTACGCCTGGGTTTTACCTATAGTATATTCGGTGTAACTTGTCCAATTGAAAAGTAAAAGTGACGTGATCCCGGATAAGTCACTAAAACCTTGTGTATGGTTACTTAATACCTGGTACCAGCGACAGTGTTTGACCCACATCCAGTAACTTACTAAAGAAGTGATGTTGTCGTCACAGGTCTCACTGCTCGGGGATTACTGTCATGGCATTAGACTTCATTTATATTATTTTTAATTTACATTTCACAATTAACTTTATTATCTGTAACAAAGTGAACATATCTAATTCATGGTAATATTATTTTTTGCTGATTAAAATATATCTTTCATCCGTATCTCCTTTGTCAGGATCAAGAACAGGATTTCATTAACAACTAGCTCTAGCGGAAACAGGTCCCTGGAATCTTGATACAGTACTGGTAATTTATCTGTACACATTAATATAGGTCAAGTGAACCCAAGTGTAGACCCGTGTGTTGTGGCCTGGGGGACGACTGTCAACTTATTTAAAGCCACCTGAAGATTACCCCCTACTTATTCCACCTGAAGATTACCCCCTACTTATTTCACCTGAAGATTACCCCCCTACTTATTTCACCTGAAGATTACCCCCTACTTATTTCACCTGAAGATTACCCCCTACTTATTTCACCTGATTACTTAATTCACCTGAAAGATTACCCCCCTACTTGTATTTCACCTGAAGATTACCCCCCTACTTATTTCACCTGAAGATTACCCCTACTTATTTCACCTGAAGATTACCCCCCTACTTATTTCACAGGTTACACTCCCTTACATAATTCACCTTATTTTAAAATTTAGTATGAACTTTGTCTAAAATACAGCTAAATAGTAAAATAATAATAATAATAATAATAATAATAATAATAATAATAATAATAATAATAATAATAATAATGACGTGTGTAAGGAGGAAGATCCCGTAGTGCATAATTTTGATGTAATAATATTAATGTATGTCTTATTTTTTCTTTCCCTTTATAATTAATAATGGTTCCAAGATTCACACAGACTTGTTCTTTCCATACCGTAAGTCTGCTGGCAACAATAGGTTGACCCAAACATTGAAAGTGATATGAAATCTACTCGTTTCAGTGTTACCTAATGCGTTTTCCTCAAAAGTCCAACAGCAATGACTGTGATTTTGTGAGTATGCTTCAGGATATTAATCTGCAGGTCCAGGAGCTACAAGAATGTATCCCAAGATTTCTCTCTATCAAAATATGGCTGACAACGACTGACTTCGTCTGCTTAAAAACAAAAGGATCTGAAACAATTGTAAAAAAAAAAAAATTCTTAGTCTGTATCCCAGAAAAAACTGTCAGTAAATTCCGACTGCAATCGTTACCAGCATTGTATGTTCTTATGTGTGTGTTGTCAGCTGCCAGATCATGTTTCCCAGCCTTACAAGGTGTATTAGATTAGTTGTTTGCTGTATGAAGTGTTAAACAACCTTATCTTATCAACTTAGCCGACTGTTCATCACATAATTTGGATACCGTCATGACGGCCGCAAATATACATTTTCTGGCCGCATGCGGACTCCATATTTATAGTAATGAACCCAGAAAAGAATTCCTTAGACACAATAAATAAGAGATGTAAGAGAAAATAATGTAATAACGACAGACAAAAGACTTTCTTGATATAATATGTAAAATATAACAAGTTTACCCCAATATATATCCATTAAGACAAAAATCTAATATTACATGTATACAAATCTGTTGCCACCAGCGAGATATCAGACACCGTGATACACAAATTAAACATAACGAGGAAATATATCATTAGTTAGTTATCTTTACGATTTATTTTATAATTACTGATGTACGGTAGTAGTGCGTGAGGCCAGCGACACCTTGACTGATGCTGCCACACCCATCCTCTTGCTACTCCCCCACACCCTGCACTGCGGAATCACACCCCTCCTGTTGCAGACTTAGCTCTCCACCTCTACATTGTATATCATATTGGCTTATAAATCAACTGTCGATTTCTCAGGATAGTAAAAAAAATAATATACAGTATCCTGGTTTACTGACGCACATTTTTACAGGCCTGACGCCCGAGAGTATCCGGCCGGACATTCTGCTGGGGGACGCTGTGACCAAAATAATGACGACTTTAAAAATCATAAACAATCACATTATTCTTATCTTGCACACAGTTGTAGTCTGTGCATTATGGATGTGTAAAATTAGCACTTCCCACATTTTCTCGTGTGGGTTTGTGTTAGAAGCAGCCGTGAGGTGGATGGTAGAGGGTGCAGGAAGCTCCTTCACCCATGGACCCTAATCAACACGTATCAAAATACACAATAGTCTACAAATGTTTCGAAGAACAATTGAACAATAATAATATGTCCTATCACAATTAAAAGTGACACAATATTGTAATACACAAATTAAAAACCGAGAAATCAATATACTCCTAGATGTAGAAATGTTGGTTAAGAAGTTAAGGCCTTGCTCTTTATTCATAAGTAACTGTTGATATAATTAATAGATATGGGATACAACACTGTTCTCTAAATAAAACAACTGACACGACAAAGACCCCTCTACCAATGGCCAATGTTAAGATTCATTCAGAAATAACTGTCGACCGACCAGCTGAGAACCGCTGTTTGGGAGGCTCACAGTGTGCTCATAGAGGGGTGACCTTTAAGGTATAATACTTTTATTTATGAAACTAATTAATCTAAAGATACATAACCAAATAAATATAACAACAATCACTAAATACTCTTCTATCATCTGGTTATAGCTTCGCCAGTCCTTTCACATATTTAATTAAAATGATGTAAGCGACACAATATTATTACTTATTATCATACTACTTTTATGTAACATTTTAACACTTAAAACAGAGACATGCACGGCCTTAAAACTGGAGTCTTGTGCATTATCTTAACAACACTGACGCCCTCAAGAAAATCCTCATTGTCTCATCTAATTACTGGTTATCTAATTGATCAAAATATATGAATCCTTTAGGGGAGTAAAGACAGTGTTCTACTTCCCTTGTCAGGCTCCCGAAATATGGAACAACAGAACTTTTCCTATCTAAGGTCAACACGTATGAGTAAATTAGAGCAATATTCCAAGAGCTACGACTACTACTACTAATTTTTTTTTTTAAGAGTGGCCTCCAGCCTCCCCCAATAGCCACACCTTCGCCACCGTTTATTTACCTTAATATTATATATCCTAATACATAAGAAGCTATCCTATCTGTGTTAAATTAGTTGAGCCGCAGATCTATGCGGCATTCAGTGACTGTAGCCTCATAGTCAATATCTGCAGCAGTTGTCGGAGTAGGGGCAGAAACTCTCGTTCCCCTGAGGCAGAGCAAAGCCGACAGAAGGAGAGAGAAAGACAGTCGACATCTCATCCAGGCTGTAACGTAACTTCTGGGCTGCTGCTTCTGTTCGGAGATCACCTCTGCGAGTCTGGCGTAGAAACATCTTGCACTTGGTCCCATCCCACCAGAGGTTGTGAACACTAGAGGAGTGAAGCTGCCTTGATCAACGTTTTGAATTCTCTCCCCATATGCCCTTCTCTTGTCGTTCTCGTTCCTCCTGTGTGCAGCATCGAGCTAGGTTACGGTGACATGCGGCCATGGGATCAAAAATCCTGATGTCGAAGAAATCGCTGTCCCCGCGTCCAGAATCCTCGAGCACTGACGTCCACACGGGCTTCGTTAGATGTGTTTGAAGTCCTGTGTTGAAGATCTCGCCATCCAATGGAAGGAGGGTCGGTTCTACCATGACGTCCCGGCAGATTTCCTTCAACATATTTGCTGTGAGATCCCTTACCTCGTCATGCCTCATGCATATGAAGCCCCCTTCTTGCACACCATGGCGTGATCGCCATCATAGGAAGAGCCACACACGCATTGGGAGGGCAAACCTTCTTCTACTACTACTACTACTACTACTACTACTACTACTACTACAACTACTACTACAACTTTTTTACTACTATTATTACTACTACTACTATTACTGCTACTGCTACTGATACTACTACTACTACACGTATGGGGTGCTGCGTAGGTGAGACTGAACAGCGTGGGAGGTAATGGGCAACACCTGACGTGTTATGGCAGGTGTTGCTACCCTCACAGGTGTGCCACAGCAGTGATATATAGTTTTATCAGGGTTGTAGGAGGGTGTCGGGGTACACAGCTGCCGCTCCACACATGTGCTCCCTCAAGCAACTTTCCCGCTCCTCCACCCTACCCAACACCATCATCACCACCCCTGTAGCTACCACCATCACCCTACCCAACACCATCATCACCACCCCTGTAGCTACCACCATCCTTCCCAACAACCATTACCTACACTACCCAACACAACCACCTTCACCACAACAATACCATTATCACCAACTCAGTCACCACTATCCGACCCAACAAAATCACAATTACCATCACTGCAGAATCACCATCATCAGTGTCAATATTAAAGACTGGTGAAGTGCCTTCAACATCAACACAACATCTCACTCAAGAGCCACTAAAGCCTGATGAGGTGTGCTAAGAGCAACACCAGGCACAAACACAGTAGAGGCACTGGGGGCCCCTACCAGTGCCGGCTGTGCCACCGTGAGTGAGCCAGTTGTTATTACCGTGTCCTCAACCTACAACACACACACGTCTGTCAGCGTATCCTTAGAGAGTGTTTCAGGGCTAAGGTAGCTGCCCAGGATCAACTGTTGGACTCATGCTATATGTCAAACACACAGAAGACACGAGACATACAGTAACGACGTACAGAAGTTAAATACATGTTTTTTTACTCTGACCTTTGCCTGTCATTTCAACACATTCACGGTCCATCCTAGGCAGTGGTTCCCAAACTGGGGGGAACGAGGTTGGTATGGGGAATATAAAAACAGATACAGTATATTGACATAAATAAAATAATTAAGTCATTGATCTTGAAAGTAATATAAAAAACGGAATACAATGTGTAAAAAGCAAAAGGCAGCCCAGTCAGGTGAAAAAAATTTGGGCACGAATGATCTAGGGGAGTACGGTCTGGCACACACGTGGGTCGTCATCAGTGTTCTAGTTTTCTCTTTTAGATGCACCTAACAATTCAATGGTTGCCTGAGGAAGTGGCTGAGTGACTGACCCACTGAGAGAACTTTTTGCTCTAATTCCCTGCCAATCTCTCCTAACGCGGATGACCATTTTTTTAGCGGATTAGTGGCGTCCATCTGTAACCATTCGTTAATAGCAAGAGCATTAATAACCAAGATGTAGTGTAGGTGAAAGTCGAGCGGCCTCTAGCTGTCGACTTTTTTTACACACACACACAGCAGGCGGATGTATATGTATAATGTCATAATAAAAACAGATCACCCCAACCTAAGCTGATGACCATTGCAGGTAAGGAGGTGGTCCAGGGCGACGGTGTGTGCCTCAGTGTCGCCTCACCACCCAGCTGCACCCTACCTACATTCACACATAATTTCATATCACCCGAAGATTAGGCACCGCGGCTCATTTCACGTGATGACTAAACTCCCTAACGATACTTTGGGGGGGGGGGGGTTAGGTTAAGTTGGATTAGGTTAACAATAAGGAGGTGAATGTTTAGGTAACCCCCACAGGAATACAATGAAACCAGTTCAATAAGCTGACGTGACCGCCTTAACCTTGTACCTAGCTGGCTGAGGTGCAGGTCCAATAAGCATGACCTCGATCTTCATCGCCTCCTCGGTCGTATTCATCACCCCAGCAGCAGCAACAACTCCTCACCACCTCCTTCCTTACCACCTCAACACTATAGGGGCCTTCACCACCCAAACCATCTCACTCTCAACGACTTACAATAAAAGCGCCAATCTATAACTTGATTAGCTATTCTTAAGAGTCTCTGGGATATAAGTTGAAATTTCGCATCATAAAGTTTAAGAAATGTCATCACTGTTGGCTCCTGCAACGACTTTGGTGAACGTGAGGTAAAATGTTGACAGTTTAGCAGCAGGAGAGACGTATTGGAGTAAGTAAGGAGACAGACTTAGGCAGACACATAAACAGATAGAGCGGAAAAACATACACAGGCACAGACAATTACAGACAGACAGACAGACATAAACAGTGGCAGAGACAAGAAAAACTGATACACAGACAATGTCACCCCAAACGACACTACAGTATATTCTGCCGCCATTCTACACTACAGTATACTAAAAGGTGGAGTAGACTGGCAGGTGCTGGACGAGAAGAAAAGAAGAGTTAAATAAAAGAAGCTTTTTATCCGTAAGATAATAAGCCAAGTCTGTCATTCATAGAGCTGACTGACACGGATATAACAACTGTGTAGATGAAGGTTCCGGCACAGGTCGACACACTCCGGATCTAAGTATTAATATCCTTGTGCTTTGCTTTTTTTTTCTCTCTCTCTCCCAGGCTAAGGCGTTGGTGATCTCGTCAGTGTGTCCGTCTGGTGGTGCTGTTCATGTCATTACGGGGCGGCGTATGACGTCAAGCGAGCGGCGAAGACTGCCCTGGTAACTCACTTGTCACACCCCACCTTCTCACACACAAACACACACACACACACATATCTACTAGCATACAGTAATTACATCACATTGTTCATCAAACGTCAAAGAGATTCTCGTGAAAATATTTTTGATGCGTCACAGAAGTTGTTACAATAACCTGACGCAAGATGTGTCAATTACATTCATGAAATTACAACAGGATATTTATGTGACTGTGATTCTAAAAAACTAAATCCACGTCAAGGATTCCTAAAATAAACACTTAAGTCTAATGAAGGTGTTTATAATCCTTGAGACTCATGAAACAAAAAGGCTTTCATAATGATTAGCCACCCCTAGAGTATTTCACGGGATGATTCAACTCCCCTAACCTAACCTAACCCCTCCAGGTAGAGTTAGGGTGTTTAACCATCAGGTGAAATAAGCTGGAGGGTGACAAATCTTCATGTGATCTGATAAAAAAAAACTTAAACTAAAACACGTGTGTTTAATAGATGCTAATGAGTTAAGATTACTGAAGAATGTCAAGGCAGTACACAGGAAAAGGATAATAATGTTCTTGTCAGGCCAGTATGATAAATGTGACCCTGGGGACCTCACGATGGCCTCACATAATATATTCACCAATCATATAATATAACGAGGTCTGGCGCCGGAGTGTGGACCTCTCTTCCATGCACACATGACCATAAAGTTGTTATTTTTAAGAGTTCAGTAAATTTAATAAGGTCATAAACATAAGTAGGTAGCTAGGTGTCTTGGATTTTATTTGTGTATTGAGTTAATGTGATGACCAGTGAATGATGTGTTAGGTTAATGTGACGACCAGTGAATGATGTGTTATGTTAATGTGACGACCAGTGAATGATGTGTTAGGTTAATGTGACGACCAGTGAATGATGTGTTAGGTTAATGTGACGACCAGTGAATGATGTGTTAGGTTAATGTGACGACCAGTGAATGATGTGTTAGGTTAATGTGGCGACCAGTGAATGATGTGTTAGGTTAATGTGACGACCAGTGAATGATGTGTTATGTTAATGTGACGGTGAATGATGTGTTATGTTAATGTGACGACCAGTGAATGATGTGTTAGGTTAATGTGACGACAAGTGAATGATGTGTTAGGTTAATGTGACGACCAGTGAATGATGTGTTATGTTAATGTGACGACCAGTGAATGATGTGTTATGTTAATGTGACGACCAGTGAATGATGTGTTAGGTTAATGTGACGACAAGTGAATGATGTGTTAGGTTAATGTGACGACCAGTGAATGATGTGTTAGGTTAATGTGGCGACCAGTGAATGATGTGTTAGGTTAATGTGACCACCAGTGAATGATGTGTTAGGTTAATGTGACCACCAGTGAATGATGTGTTAGGTTAATGTGACGACAAGTGAATGATGTGTTAGGTTAATGTGACGACCAGTGAATGATGTGTTAGGTTAATGTGGCGACCAGTGAATGATGTGTTAGGTTAATGTGGCGACCAGTGAATGATGTGTTAGGTTAATGTGACCACCAGTGAATGATGTGTTAGGTTAATGTGACGACCAGTGAATGATGTGTTACGCCTCCTTCATCTCTAGTATACTAAACTCAATAATATTACAAAAATCGTTAATTAATACGTTCCTAAAGAAACCATCGACATGGGACCAGGTTTGTTCCACTCTACGAATTTCTTGCGATTTTTCCACCAAGTTTGATGAAAAACGATTGTGCCGTTTAAGCTGCCCAGAACAGACAGACACACGCCTAGTGCTATAGTATATTACATGTCTATACAATTTCTATACTCACTCACCAGAACCTCAGCAGCTCACCACTATAGACCAGGTAAATGATAATATAACAAATACATGTAAGCAAACAGGATACAGGAACACTGAACACCTTTACGCCACGAACACAGCGAGACTGGGGAGATGGTTTAGAGACACGTCTTGACGAGAGTTGCTTGACATTAAATGACACAGGCGGATCTCCGACACAGATCACGTCTTTTACCAAGGTTTAAAGTGGGGGAAAATTCTTTAAACGATCAAAAAACGACAAGTGTCCATTATGTTGAGCACAATGTCCCAGCTGCCAAGCCTATAGGTATATCCCCACCTACTCACCTCACCGTGTGCATCGTACCAAAACACACACACACACACACACACACACACACACACGGATACATACCAAGAAAGAATATCAATAACACAACCTCATTACACACGGAGAAATATCCTTAGAGTGGGTTCCGCATAACTGCGAACCCTACAATTATCAACATGTGATACTGTAGTTTCAGTAATTTCAGAAGTTACTAATAACCAACCATGATCACACGCTCCAAAAAGCATCTTTACGATTTTGGATAGAACAATATGACACAACGGACGAAGAAGGGAGTTGTATGTAAAGTGTGTTTATAAAGTCCCTTGACGTTCGTGTGTACAGAGTCCCTTGATGTTCGTGTGTACAGAGTCCCTTGATGTTCGTGTGTACAGAGTCCCTTGATGTTCGAGTTTACAGAGTCCCTTGATGTTCGTGTTTACAGAGTCCCTTGATGTTCGTGTGTACAGAGTCCCTTGATGTTCGTGTGTACAGAGTCCCTTGATGTTCGTGTGTACAGAGTCCCTTGATGTTCGAGTTTACAGTCCCTTGATGTTCGTGTTTACAGAGTCCCTTAATGTCTGTGTTTACAGAGTCCCTTGATGTTTGTGTTTACAGAGTCCCTTGATGTTCATGTTTACAGAGTCCCTTGATGTTTGTGTTTACAGAGTCCCTTGATGTTTGTGTTTACAGAGTCCCTTGATGTTTGTGTTTACAGAGTCCCTTGATGTTTGTGTTTACAGAGTCCCTTGATGTTTGTGTTTACAGAGTCCCTTGATGTTTGTGTTTACAGAGTCCCTTGATGTTTGTGTTTACAGAGTCCCTTGATGTTTGTGTTTACAGAGTCCCTTGATGTTTGTGTTTACAGAGTCCCTTGATGTTTGTGTTTACAGATTCCCTTGATGTTTGTGTTTACAGAGTCCCTTGATGTTTGTGTTTACAGAGTCCCTTGATGTTTGTATTTACAGAGTCTCTTGATGTTTGTGTTTACAGAGTCCCTTGATGTTTGTGTTTACAGATTTCCTTGATGTTTGTGTTTACAGAGTCCCTTGTGTACAGAGTCCCTTGACGTTCGTGTTTACAGAGTCCCTTGATGTTCGTGTGTACAGAGTCCCTTGATGTTCGTGTGTACAGAGTCCCTTGATGTTCGTGTGTACAGTCACTTGATATATAGTCACACCACTTATAATATTTACAATTGGTTTTTTCCTAAAGAGAGGTGTTGGTGGAACAGTAGAGCAACAACAATGGACCTCAGTGATGTGTTGTATCTGCTCATACATACATACATACATACATACATACATACATACATACATACATACATACAGGAATATAAACAGTGGTGCACACGTGGGCAAATAATGGCACTCACACGAGGCAACATACAGGCGCCCGCCCGCCCACACACACACACACACACACACACAGACACACACACACACACACACACACACACACACACACACACACACACACACACACACACACACACACACACACACACACACACACACACACTTCTGACTCTACATCCTGGTATACACAAGAATACACAGATACCTACAGAATACACAGAAGGATACAGACGGGTTGTAGACAGGACACCGTAGTATACACGATGGGGTGGTGGGGGAAGAGTTGAATATTTCCTGGTGTTTACGCAACGCCCACGTCAAGCAGTGTTACGTCACAGTTTCCATGAATATACTCCGCATGACGCACACATAGGCATGCGCTGCGTCCTTACACCACCCAGCCGCGTCAAAGTTGGGTCAAAGAAGGCTAGAACTGGGTCAAGGTCTGAGAAAGGTCAGGAATATCTGTGATGAATAAGAAATGGGTCAAGGAGATGTGAGGTGGGTCACGAAGCTCAGGATATACTCAGGGATATCAGGACGTGCCGAAGAAAATGAGGACGTACTCAGGAAGATTAGGGTGTACTTAGGAAGATTAAGACGTACTCAGGAAGATTAGGTTGTACTTAGGAAGATCAGGATGTACTCAGAAAGATTAGAAAGTACTTACGAAGATTAGGACGTACCCAGGAATATTAGGACGTACTTAGGAAGATTAGGACGTACTCAGGAAGATTAGGTCGAACTCAAGAAGATTAGGACGTACTCAGGAAGATATGAGATGAATAACCACAGTGAGGCTCTAATTAGGAGTGTCAGGTTTAGGTAAGAAAGTCAGGAAAGATCAAGCTATGATAGGAAAGGTCAGAGATGAGTCTGAACTGATAGACCTTGATCAGGAGAGTGTGTACCCCCCACCCCCCAACTTCTCCTAATTCGTGATGCAGCACACCCTCTCTGCTGCTGTTGCGACGACTGACCCCGGTCCGTACCTTGTCCCGCAGGAGTCCCCCCTCACATAGCAGCCACTGTCTGCAACACTGTAGGTCGTCTCCGTCATAGTACCAACCCAGGGTGAGAAAACTGAAGATGGTCTCTCTCTGAGTGTCAACCACCAACAAGAATGGGATTAACCACTCGCAGTGAGAAACCTTTGGCGACTCGGAACACGTCTTATAATGCAGGGAAGCCGTACGCTGAGACATTACGGCGCAGTTGTGGGAGACACCATCTGCCACGACAAGGGGTGTCTTCCGATGACTTGACCCTATAGAAGTATCTCTCTCTCTCTCTATATATATATATATATATATATATATATATATATATATATATATATATATATATATATATATATATATATATATATATCTCTTTTATTCAAGACATCTTCAGAGGCAACTGGATTACATGGACAGAGAGAGGCTATGTAATCCAGTTGCCTCTGAAGATGTCTTGCATAAAGACGAAACCTAAGGTGCTCCGTTGTTTCCCTTTTCCCGTGTGATTTTATCAAGATTTATCTTACCCACGTTTTCATTGTGGATCTACATGAAATATATATATATATATATATATATATATATATATATATATATATATATATATATATATATATATATATATATATATATATATATATAAAACTTTCCCTCCTCCCACTCCCTCCATCTTTGAACGCTTGAAAGGTCCTCCTTCTGATCTTCTCCCACCAATACCTCATCCCACCCCAGTACAAATGTCACAACTTTATACAAACACTTGATATTCTTAAAGACCGAACACAATTTGTCTTAATACACATGAAACTGTGGGGTGGGCGGTGATCACTGTGGGGTGGGTGGTGATGACTGTGGGGTGGGTGGTGATGACTGTGGTGTGGGTGGTGATGACTGTGGTGTGGGTGGTGATGACTGTGGTGTGGGTGGTGATGACTGTGGTGTGGGTGGTGATGACTGTGGGGTGGTGGTGATGACTGTGGTGTGGGCTAGGATGACTGGTGGTGTGTGGGTGGTGATGACTGTGGTGTGGGTGGTGATGACTGTGGCGTGGGTGGTGATGACTGTGGGGTGGGTGGTGATGACTGTGGGTGGTGGTGATGACTGTGGGTGGTGGTGATGACTGTGGGTGGGTGATGACCTGGGTGGTGGTGATGACTGTGGTGTGGGTGGTGATAACTGTGGTGGGTAGATAACTGGTGGGTGGTGATGACTGTGGTGGGTGGTGATGACTGTGGTGTGGGTGGTGATGACTGTGGTGTGGGTGGTGATAACTGTGGTGTGGGTGGTGATAACTGTGGTGTGGGTGGTGATAACTGTGGTGTGGGTGGTGATAATTTTGGTGTGGGTGGTGATGACTGTGGTATGGGTGATGACTGTGGTGTGGATGATGACTGTGGTGTGAGTGGTGATGACTGTGGTGTGGGTGGTGATGACTGTGGTGTGGGTGGTGATAACTGTGGTGTGGGTGGTGATAACTGTGGTGTGGGTGGTGATAACTGTGGTGTGGGTGGTGATAATTTTGGTGTGGGTGGTGATGACTGTGGTATGGGTGATGACTGTGGTGTCGGTGGCCAAAATACCACATAACCTTACCCTCCCCCCCACACATACACTATAGGAGTGACGTCAAGAGAAAGCTTCCACTACACTGGCTATCAACCTTCCTCTACCCTACTTAACACGCATAAGAGTATATGTGAAGGCTTTCTATTCCGTTAATAATTATTCATATCTTCAGCCATTCATCTCCGGCACCCTACAAGACGTGATCCAGGCGCCTTTGGTCATGATTTAGAGATCTATTTATATACCGGACCCCAAAACCTGGCCACGAGTCGATAATGTTCCTCATATACTATTTTCTGTTATTTAAACGGGAGTTAATGAGGTCAAATATAATAGAGGGAAGTGCTGTTGAGTCTGGCCCTCCTGCTTCAACAACCTTAACACGTTTAATGTTTTATACTTGACGGAGTTCCTGATATTTTATCATTTATCTGCGGTGAATGTTTTCTAAATGTGCCACAAGTGTTTGTAAACAAGTGCCGTAGTGAAGTGTGAGAGAGAGAGAGAGAGAGAGAGAGAGAGAGAGAGAGAGAGAGAGAGAGAGAGAGAGAGAGAGAGAGAGATCACCACGTTTGCAAGGTTTGAAGGTTCACCACGAGCACTATGAATGAGCCACATGCTGACGTCATCCCCAACCTTATCACACCCACCAAAACAAACCTCTCAGCCTTAGTGTTATTAGTTGATAGACTTAATTTATCAACTGTCATGACGCACAGAGTAATATTATTATCCCACTAGAGCAAGAGTGTTGCAGGCAAGGTTGTAAGTTCAAATAATCAACTTAAGGAACGTTTTGCATAATCATTACATTAATAAAAGCAAAACAAGAAGTGTCGATTATCAAACCAAACAGGGAAGTCAGTTCTTACGTCTTCAAATGTAAACACTATTACGTCTACATTATAAACCAACGAGTAGCATGATGATGGGATGGGAGGGTGGAGGACCAGTCGCGTGTTGTGTCTACTAGCACACAGTACGGTATAAGTTTGCTCTGGTTTGCAAGATAAACCAGTAGGGTTGGTGTATTAAAGGCAACATATACCAGTGACTCCCCAAGGCTCACGGCCACACCTCTCTTTCAACACACACTTCTACCTATTGGGAGCGTCATGTTTACAAAGCCTGACCTCACAACCTGTGTTTACATTCTGGGCGGCAGGAAGAACCGTTAAACCAACCAACAATTAATGTGTAAGGCAGATCACCGAGAGATGTTTCGTTTTATTAGAAAAAAAGATTTTCTATCCCCTAATTATTCAATTACAGCCAAGCCAATTAAAAAAAGTATTAGAAAAGTAAAATTGTAAGATCTTTCACCAACGATGTTCATCACTAGAGCCCGGATGTTCAGGCAAAATGCCATATGTGCCAATATTTGCCTTTTTTTGTCATATGGGTGAAATATTGTCTATTTCGTTGATTTATGTCTATAATGCCTTATTTTAGTGTTTTGACTGTAATTTGTGAAAAAAGGTGAACAAATTATTTCCCTGCAATTGGTACGATTGTATGGGAGAAAGTCTTTTTTATTTATTTTTTACAATATACAGTATGACTATTCCTGGCTCACTATGCAGGGCGCGTTAGTGGGAGGTACTTCTTGCCATGCTCGGTGAAGCGTCACTAATCCAAGGTTGTCAGATGTCATAATAGCGGGTGACAGGGTGAAGCGATCAGTTCTCTTTCAGAGACGGAAGACGATACGCCCGCATAAACAATGCCCAAAACAAAGGCTTCCCTTAAACAAAAACTTTGCAGTTTAGTTAAAAAGTGGGTGATGTTTTGCAAAGTGTGAAAAATCGATAAACTATGAGAAGTACTTTGTTTCTCAACATTTAGAGACAACTAAGCATAAAACAAATGTTTCTCCAAAAGATGGTTAAAAGAAGACATGCCTTCTCTCAATATACACCAGCTTCCAATCGACAATCTCAGTTTTCAATGGACTTGTGCAAGGCGTTCATCGATGCTGGTATTCCTTTGTGCAGAAAATATGTGATGAAGAGAGTGATAAAAGAATTTGGATCTCCATTGGTGATGCTGATGGAAGGTATGGTGCCATTGTAAAGCAAAGGGTTTAGATATGTATTAAATTTTTGTATTTTATAAATAAAATGGTTGGTGCCTATTTTCGTTTTATGCTGCCTATATTTGATTTGTTTAGTGCCTATTTGCCTGCATTTTTCAAGGATTTTAATTGCCATAACATCCGGGCTCTTGTCATCACACTAGTCGGGAGTCATTATATTACACCAGCTGTATGGGCATCTACACGGTAGTCTGGTGTTTGTTATGACGTGACAATTACTTATTATCATTCTTTATTTTTGTCTGGTTTATACGATTCACTTTACACAACTGCAGGCAGTAATATCTCATACATCGTCTTCGGGTATTATATTGTCTCTTCCAAACTTAGGGTTAGTCATGCACCGTTAATGATACTAACAATACGAACACACATACGGCCTCTTACAGCAGACACTGTTGGTAATCATTAGTCATCACCACACTAACCTAGTGTTTCAAGGGTGCGGCGGCCGAGGGGCTACAAGACTCACTTCAGTTTTAGTAGTGGTTGGTTAATTGTATGATGCAGTAACATCGTTCGTATACTGTACTTAGGTTTGGTTAATCGTGTGGCAACTTGTGGATAATTATAAACATTGACAGATAGCAAGTTTTGAGTAGGATGTACAGTACATTAAATATAAGACCAGTAGGCCTATTTATAGAAAATTACTGAATCTACTGGAGATTTTTCTACGCTTTTTTGTTTCACCAGTTTCAGTTTTCTCTTTAAAAAAGCTCATTAGCTCGGATAAAATATAATTTTGTTATTATCCATAAAACCTTCGGCCCTACTATGATATGAATAAGAACATGTAAAGTAGATGATTAGAAACTATAAATATTATGATGTAAACATACAGCCTAGTACACGCTATGTCCCAATGTATAAGCCACACGTCTCGACATCTCTAACAGTTGGTAGATAACAAAACACATGGCATCAGTATATATTTATAGGAATGGCTCAACACTTTATTGCAGGAAGTGTCTGTTGGCCAAGCATCTATCACAGCCAAGATTATTAAGGCAGTGATGTGTAATGATTTGTTTATCAGGCCATAGCGGGGCTCCAGTGCACATTATGATACTTACGCATGTGTAATAATTATGCGAAAAAAGTTGATGACACGCAATAGCCTAGTTTACGGCCAAGAGTAACAAGTACAACCTGACGGACGGTAATGCTAATATGGCATTATTACCCATTAAATTCCCAAATTCCCCTACAAAAAAACCAACAAAAACAGAGTTACCGTGGGCCTCCATGTGCCCAGGTGGGATGGTCAAAGTATTACACTATAAGTGTGTCAAATGAGGAGTGACTGATCCACATGTAATTTAAGGTTTTTGAAATATGTAGTTAAATTAAACACGATATTTCATATAGTTACGCGAAGGATGGGAAATAAAAGATATAGATGGGGTGTGGTGGAAGCGCTGTAAACGTTGTGTGGACTCACTGGGTGGTTTGGAAATGTTTATTTCCATTCATACTTTCGTAACTACAACCTATGGTAATTTTTCTTCGTGTTCATATATAATGAAGATAATGCAGAGTATAATATCATCTATACAGCCGTATTATAACTGTGTGTGTTCGTGCGTGTGTTGCCTCGTGATAGTTAGAGTGGGTCCCCGTCCAGAAAGGACACTGTACTAACCTCCAGCACCAACCCAGGTGGGCTAGAGAATGTGGTTTCCGAGTGTACAGTACTCCGGTTTCCTCCTATATCACTGGTTTCTAATTTTTCTCCCTCCACCCCCCCACTTGGGGAACCTCCGAAATCTCGTTGGACGCCCTTCATTTTCTCCCAAAACCTATGAAGCAAAAAAAAAAAAAAATAATAAATAAATAAAAAACAATAACTAACCGTATAACTATAATATTATAAAGGTATAATAAACCATCACCATTTCCAGTGTTGCAAACATTTGATGTCATCCAGTGAGTGATTCCAAAGTCAAATGCAAAGTTAAATTGAAAAGAAAAAAGGCAATTTATATCCTGCCTTGTCGAAGTGAATAATAAAATAATAAAACCTTTATAATTTCAGATTTCTCAGATTATACTCGAAAATTTTACAACTTTTCGTAGCCCGCCGTGGACCCCTGCATGGGATCTATGGACCCCAGTTTGGGAAACAATGTCCTATACTAACACGGGACAATAAAGTGATGTATTTAAATAGGCCAATCACCCAGACGGTTAATAAGTTGACAAGATGAGAAATTAAAAATTAATCAATAAAAATAATTCAAGTTGCCAGCTACACAACCCTCATGGCAAGGAATCGAGTGGCGTGGTGTGGCGTCCACCGGAGCAGCCGTTGAGTCAGCCGTAGAATATTATCATGATAGTGAGGCAGATCAATAGGATTGCTAATGCTATACCCATTATATGTTTTCAATTATTTAGTATATACGTGTATTTACGTCTACACTTTTCAAAAGTTACCTATTTACTTTTCCATGAAATAGCTAAATGTACTGGCAATGAACCACGACACGTTCAAACTCCCTTTGGGGACACACACACACACACACACACACACACACACACACACACACACACACACACACACAACAGTTGGTACATCATTTTATTCAGCGGGAAAATTCACACTAAACTCAACTATGGTTGTGAGATCAACTTATATTACATACAGACGCTACTGTCCTGCCCTATTCTCGCCAGTAACAAAAGCGACCATTACATAACACACCCACAGTTACCTACAATTCAAAATTCAGTTTATTGGTCGCCCTTCTAGCATCCTGTGCGAGGCGAAGATCCAAAGTGTAAAGGTATCTGCAGAATCTTAACCTCTGTCCTCGTGACCACAAAAACAACAAGGAACTTAATCTTCCCCTTGGAAAAGTACCAACACAGAATTGTGGTCGTTGGTGTATAGATGACTCCTGCGGTGGTTGTGAAAGCGACATATTGACAGATACACACATACACGGATACCGCCAATCCATTACGCTCTCTGCTTTTGCGTATGTACAAAACATATATGCATACAGACACACAGGTAGGTGAATACTTCTGCCTTAAAGTAGCAGCACACATAAATGGATACACGCGAGGTCACAAAAGTAAATAATAGTGGTTATATAGATGAATATATAGATGGATATAGTTACATTAACAGTACTCATTTATAGAGACAGGACACTTACATAAGAAGACATAAATTAAGGTATAAAGTGAATCTAGGCTTACATGGAGAAGTTTTTTCAATACTATTAAGGATAATGTTCAAGGTTGCCTCTCCTGATATCTGGGAGGATATTGCGGCTGGCACCCTGGGTATTACACCCGGCCGCTAGTGACGCACAACTCACTCCAGCAACAGACCACACGACTCGGGGAAAACCCAGTGGTTTACTTTTTCTAGAACAATATCTGTGACACACTCTAATATTTCATAACTTATTGCTTAATTACAATATGATATTCCATGATTTTTACAGAACTGAAGAACTCTCTTTGTTAAACTAAGTATTTTTTCTTCATAATTTATAACGAACGTTTTCCTTGTTTACATGAGGTGAAGAAGCAATAAACATGAGCCGGCTAGCGGAGGTTGACGGTGTCCAGAGATTCTTGGTGACCATCACAACAAATAGGTTCTATTACTACACGAGTAACGGGATCTGGCTATACTGTTCACTCACCACAAAAATTAAGGCTCACCATAACATGGAATTTCCTGACACAATATTTATTTGTCTTGGTG
Source organism: Homarus americanus (assembly GCF_018991925.1). NCBI lineage: Eukaryota > Metazoa > Arthropoda > Malacostraca > Decapoda > Nephropidae > Homarus > Homarus americanus. The sequence continues at coordinate 9,995,057 of NW_024722227.1, forward strand.
TATTGTGTTTACGTCATGTGTGTGGTGATGTCCTGGTCACATTACTGTTACTCTTGCTCATATATTATATTTATATCATCATAGATGGAGAAGCTGATATATATCCTTAATTTGCCTTATATTTGTCCAGTGTATTCCATTTATCGTTCACAAAGAACCTGTTATGGTCGTTCTTAACATCTGCCCTGGCTGGACTGATGAACTCAACATCTGGTCATTAAAACTTAAAAACCTTCAAGAATTAAATAACAGAATTTTGACGGAGAAATTGTGAGTATGAGTCAGGGATGGCCCGAAGTGGTTGTCATCTGGGGGGGTTTACCAACTCACCAGTCAGCCTTTCAAATTTGACCAAATAATGACGATTAAAAGAAAATTAACCAATCGAATAGAAATAATGAAAATAAATATATATATTTTTATTTACTGCTTGGATAAAATCATCGGCATTAACCTATTCATAGAAATTAAACTTAAATTTTAATTCTCCTGGTTTTCTTAAGCTTCCAATTACCTGCAATCTTTCGAAGATCTAACTGATCAGTTATGTAATTTTCACAAACTATGAGCATAATATTATGCAACCGTTTTTCTGAGGTACTGTTTCGCAGGGATGTTTTCAAAAGCTTAAGCCTGCTAAAAGACCTTTCACTTTTACATACTGAAGGTGGTGCTGTCAAGAATAGCCTGATTACTTTTAGCACGTGAGGAAATAAATGGTACTTTCTATGAGTATTCAGTGCACATTCTGCAGCTGAGCGAATGTTGTTTTTTTCTACATCAGGATGCTGCTCCACATATTCAGAAAAATGAACGTTGAACACTTCTAATTCAACTCGGAAAGATTTAGTATCAGGTATTTCAGATGGATAGGTTTCTGACAGATTTTCCATGGCTTCAAAAAAGCTTTCTGAGTCATATTCTGCAACATTAGAATCAAGAACATCCGCAAAATATTAGAATGAAGATTTCAGAGTTTCACATTTTGAAGTCAACACAGAAATATCATATCTAACACTGCATTCATTTCCTTACAATAATAGGAATACAAATTATACTGAGCACTAGAGTTTAGATTATCATAATTTTGGGGGAGTTTCCTGTTTCCTTTGACGGTGAACTCTCTTGAACTCCTCTCCATCAACATCAATATTTTTGGCACAGTTGAGTGTAGCCTCCAGCAAATGCTTCTGAGCCTCATCATTACTCCGTATTGGCTGAAGTATTTTCAATGTACTTTTCATAGAGATAAGAGCTCCAGAAACATCTAAATCCTCAGTTGGCAATACATCTATTATGTGCTTAGTTTTGTACATAATATTTTTCATGAACATCAAAGCAACAATAAAATCAAAAGTCTTAATTTTGTAGAGGAGACAATTAGCTTTTGTCCTTGCTTCTCAATCATATTTCTTCTTGGCATTTCTGATTACTTCCAAAACTTGACATATCTCTTCATAAGATTTCCAAAAGGCATCCACTGACTCTGGCCTGGCACGCCATCTTGTATTCGAAAGACTTTTAAATTGCCATGCATCTTCAATTTGTGCCAACTTTTCCTTAAGAGCTGCATGGCGACTGGTGCTACTGCTGAAAAATACATAGCAAGATTCCAGTACATCAAGCTCAATCACTAAAGTGGAGCCATGAGGTAGACAGGGTATATGTGATTGATCTCTCAAGCATATCAGATAATTTCTTAGGAGCACCATTGTACTTTCCAGACATTGTTGTTGCACTATCATAGGTTTGGAACCTAATGGTATGTGTCAATTTTACTTTCTGAAACAGCTTTTCATAGTTCACTTATTCACGCTCAAATTTATTTATTATTTATTTCTTTATCTTATGTCTGGCATCACCACCGATCAAAACACGATCCACTGTGTTACCTCTTGCTACCAGTGTGTGTGTGTGTGTGCAGTATGTCCTTTCTTGACCATCTCTCAAAATTTTTTAGATCATTGTGACCAACTTCTGGCAACTTGACCAACTCGAGACCAATCATTGGGGGGGTGAGGACCCCCCCCCCCCCACAGTGGTCCATCCCTGGTATGTGAGTGTCGTTCATCTTCACAAATGCCACTCACTAACGTGTAAGATACTTGGATGAAGGCAATTAGTGCTGCACCGTACCTGCCACAGATAAACTAGTTTCACTGCAGTATAGTTTCGTATGTTTTACTTGGTTTCTGTCACATCTTAAATTAATACCGTTACTGCCACACCTCTCAGTTTCATAACCAATAGTGGGAAGTGAAAATTTGAATGAGAGCTTTAATCCGGTGTGTCACAGGAAATACAGTAATTGTTTTCGGGAAAATACATCCTGGGGTAGGCGTCCGTCCGTCAAGTGTTTGTTTATATAACATGTACTTCGTTATGTTATGCTACATAAACAATTTAATGGGGCTAATGGACACAGGGCTGATTGTCAAGGCTCACAGCTACTCACGGACTCACTTTAATATAAAACCAGACACACCAAAAAAAATCATAGGGGTGACTATATTAAACCGCACTTGAAAAACAAAACTAAACCTAACCCCCCAAAACACCAAACATGACCTTCAACATAAGCAGTATACCGAAAGGGTAACTGAAGGGCATTTTGAATCATACTTACATACTGTACACTCTATGGCTGAAAGTTATTTAACCTTATTAATACATCACTACACTTTATTCCCAGCTAGTTCCTGTTGACACCAATAATAATAATAATAATAATAATAACAATAATAATAATAATAATAATAATAATAATATTAATAATAATAATAATAATAATAATAATAATAATAATAATAATAATAATAATAATAATAATAATAATAATGTAAGTGGATTAATAAAAAAAATAATATAACAAGGAAAATTGGCATATCATCCCAACTGAAGGTATACAAACATAAGGCGAATAATTTTATCTGGAGATAATATAGCTTAGAGACAATATACCTGGAGACAATATACTTGGTGATAATATAGCTTAGAGACAACATACCTGGAGATAATATAGCTTAGAGGCAATATACCTGGAGACAATATGGACTTAGAGACAATATACCTGGAGACAATATACTGGTATAATATACCTTGAGATAATATAGCTTGAGACAATATACCTGGAGATAATATAGCTTGAGACTATACCTGGAGACAATATACCTGAGATAATATAGCTTAGAGACACATATACCTGAAGGTAATATAGCTTAGAGACAATATACCTGGAGACAATATACCTGGTGATAATATATAGCGAGACAATATACCTGGAAGGTAATATAGCTTAGAGACAATATACCTGGAGACAATATACCAAGATAATATAGCTTAGAGACAATATACCTGAAGGTAATATAGCTTAGAGACAATATACCTGAAGACAATATACCTGAGATAATATAGCTTAGAGACAACATACCTGAGATAATATAGCTTAGAGACAACATACCTGGAGATAATATAGCTTAGAGACAATATACCTGGAGATAATATATGAGACAATATACCTTTGAGATACAGCTTGAGTATAATATAGCTTAGAGACAATATACCTGGAGACAATATACTTGGTGATAATATAGCTTAGAGACAACATACCTGGAGATAATATAGCTTAGAGGCAATATACCTGGAGACAATATACCTGGAGATAATATAGCTTAGAAACAATATACCCAGAGATCACAAATTAGTAATGCCAAATTTTACCATGAAGACAAAATAATTAATGGATTCAATATAAGGATTGTTTTCCTGAGACGGGGTAAGTCTGCTGCTACTACTACTACTACTACTTTTTTTTACTACTACTACTACTTTTTTTTACTACTATTACTACTACTAATCCCTACAGTCATCTTGTGGTCAAATATCAAGGAAAATAAACAAGTGGAAGGTTTGTGATCCATTAAACATGTATAGACGGGAAGGAGGTTGGTCAGCTTAAGGTTGTGTGGTAGGAATTGTCCTTGTTGGGCATTTTGTGTCTTTTGAGAGGTAGAATTTTTTTTAGAAGGAGGGATTTTGTTTTTAAGGAGGGATTCTTTTTTTTTCTTTTAGGAGGTGGAATTTTGTCTTTAGGGGTGGTGGGATTTTTGTGTGTGAATCTTTGGGAGTGAGATGTTGTGTCCACTTTATTATTGTAGAGGGTAATATATCGTCCTCGAACAAGTACGACCACGACCCGAGCACAAGGAAACAAAACAAGAAGAGGTTGGTTAGAGTGAGGAGGAGAAGGAGGAGTGAAGGTGGAGTGTTTACTTGGAGTGATTACCACACGAGTGCCACTTCTTCAAGGACCTCCTCGACCCCCCCTTCTACACAACACCCAGCCAGCCTCGTGTTCAACTCCCGCTCTTATTGTTTATTAGTCGGTATTTTCTAATTATTATTCATTTTCCTTTTGTTTACATCGTCATTTACCATTGGTTTTCAGACATGGGGCTAAATACAAACAAACAATCACAGGGATTAAGGAGGCAGGTGGAGATGTAATAAGTGTTCAACATGATCACCTGGAGTCGGGCACCTTGTACACTACTGAATATAAACAACTGTACAACCTGACCGTTGCTTGGCCAGGCCTTGTTACCGACTGATGATAGATACCGTAGACAGATAAACAAATAAACACAAAGATAAACAGACAAAATATATAGATTCATACATACATACATACATACACACACACATATATATAAATATATATATATATATATATATATATATATATATATATATATATATATATATATATATATATATGTGTGTGTGTGTATATATATATATATATATATATATATATATATATATATATATATATATATATATATATATATATATATATATATATATATATATATATGCAAGTAAATCACTGTAGGTGCGCGTGATCCAGGTATATGCTGATAACCACAAGGAAAAAAGAAAACACGAAGTTCCCAAGCGCTTTCGTGTAATTCACAGCTTCAGGGGTGAGTACAGACTAAGAAGAAGTACATAACAAGGCATATATATATATACAGTAGAGGAGGGTGAGATCAAGTCCCTAGGGGACAGTGAGTGTCCGGACCATTGTGGACAGGTTTTCAATGGTTCCCGAGGCCGGGTTGATATGGGGCACCAACGTCATATGTCCCCTAAACACCCGCGTCACGGCATACAAGGGTGAGACGTAGCTGCACAAGGTAGGGGTGTGTGTGTGTGTGTGCTCCGTCCTAACCTTCACCAAATCACAGTCCGAAGACCACCTGCGTCACGTCCCACGACCTTCAGATACACCCCCAACACGTGTTACCACTATACGATGGACAATGCCGCCCTGGTCATTCCAAGTCCCCGGGAATCACAAAACACCACCACTCTGTCTGTGTTACAAAGTCCCCTACAATCACGTCAAACTGTATCGCAGAGTGGAACAAAGACCTCCACGAGTACCCAGCAACGGGAACATAAGACAGGACTTCTTTTCTCCAGCGAGACAGTCAACACCTCGACCCCTCTCTACTACGACAAGATAAAGAGCTGGTGTCGGCGACAAGAGTCAGGAAGCACTACATCTGCACCGCTGAAGCCTTGAGACACGTGAGAGAAAACCCAACAGATAAGAGTATCCTGTAACAGTGTAACCCCTCGACTATCAGCCTCTTGTGTGTGTTGGCTGCCTCATGTGTGTGATGGAAGCCTCCATTGTGTGTTGGTTGTCTCCTGTGTGTGTTAAAACATACGAACATGAAAAAATAAGGAGTCTGCAATAGGCCGGTTGGCCTGTGCATGGCAGATCCTGTCGAGAGTTACTACAACTCTCTATCATCCATGAATCTATCTAGCCTCCTTTTAAAACTTTCCAGCGTTCCAGCACTTACTACAAAGTTGCTAAGCTTGTTCCACTCGTCCATCACCCTATTTGTGAACCAGTTCCTTCCTATCTCCCTCCTAAACCTAAACTTATCCAACTTAAATCCGTTGCTACGAGTTGGCTGCCTCCTGTGTGTTGGCAGCCTCTCGTGTGCGTTGGCTGCCTCCTGTGTGTGTTGGCAGCCTCCTGTGTGTGTTGGCAGCCTCCTGTGTGGACGACGGGCATGACAATGATGTGGTATATCTCGACTTTAGCAAAGTCTTCAACAGAGTCCCCCACAAAGGACTAATAAGAAGAGTGGAAGTTCATGGCATTGGAGGAGATATTCTAAAATGGATTAGGGCGAGGTTACAGGACAGGAAACAGAGAGTGAGCATTAACGGCACTAAATCCGATTGGAGTAGCGTCACTAGTGGAGTACCCCAAGGCTCAGTATTTGGACCATTACTATTTATAATATACATAAACGACATAGATATAGGCGTAGACAGCAACATAAGTAAATTTGCCGATGACACTAAAATAGGGCGTGTAATTAAATCTGATGAGGACTCCGTAAAACTACAGGAAGATCTCAAAACAATTTCGAATGGTCTGAAAAATGGCAGATGAAATTCAATGTGGACAAATGTAAAGTTCTCAGTCTAGGAGATGTAAACAGAGAAACCAGATACCAGATGAACAACGATATTATAGAGAAATCCGACTGTGAGAAAAACTTAGGAGTAATGCTAAGTAGGAACCTTAAACCAAGTAAACAATGTGTATTTGCTCGAAACAAGGCTAATTAAGTACTTGGGTTCATACAAAGGAGTGTTAGTTACAAGACTAGCGAGGTCATCCTAAAACTATATCTTGCGCTTGTGAGGCCTCACTTGGATTACGCAGTTCAGTTTTGGTCACCGCATTACAGAATGGATATAGAATCCCTAGAAAGAATTCAGAGGAGAATGACAAGACTAATCCCGTGCATTAGGAACCTTGAGTACAGAGACAGATTAAAGCATCTTAATTTACACTCCCTCGAGAGACGTAGAGTGAGGGGCGATATGATAGAGGTGTATAAATGGAAGTCAGGAATAAACAAAAGTGACATTACAAAGGTACTCAAACTATCCAACCAGGAGCGAACTCGCAACAATGGTTTTAAATTAGACAAATTTAGATTTAGGAGCGAGATAGGTAAACATTGGTTTGGAAATAGAGTAGTGGATGAGTGGAACAAGTTACTAAACATCATCATTAACTCGAATGTGCTAGATAGCTTCAAACATAGGTTGGATGGATATATGCGCAATAGGGGTTGGGTGTAAACAGGACTGCCCAGTATGACCCAATAGGTCCACTGCAGTTTCCTCCATTCTTAATAATAATAATAATAATAATAATTAACGGTTTATTGAAAAAATTCTGCAGTCCGAAGGCTGAAAATATACATTGGACATAAATGACTTATTACATACATTGGTGGTTTAACAAAAGCCTTCATTAGAGAAAGGTAAAGGAAAATACAGTGAACATACAGATTAATGTAGGTGTTAAACAGCAAACTCGTAGTGTAGTAACTCCCTCCCAGATGGTGTTAGGAGGAACTCAAGTGGTGTAGTAGTTCCCTCAGATAGTGTTATGAGGGACCTGGCGTGGTGTAGTAATTCCCTCGCAGATGGTGTTATGAGGGGCCTCACGTGGTGTAGTAATTCCCTCGCAGATGGTGTTATGAGGGACCTCACGTGGTGTAGTAATTACCTCACAGATGGTGTTATGAGGGACCTCACGTGGTGTAGTATTTACCTCACAGATGGTGTTATGAGGGGCCTCACGTGGTGTAGTAACTCCCTCACAGATGGTGTTATGAGGGGCATCACGTGGTGTAGTAATTCCCTCACAGATTGTGTTATGAGGGGCCTGACGTGGTGTAGTAATTCCCTCACAGATGGTGTTATGAGGGACCTCACGTGGTGTAGTAATTCCCTCACATATGGTGTTATGAGGGACTTGACGTGGTGTGGTAATTCCCTCACAGATGGTGTTATGAGGGACTTGACGTGGTGTAGTAATTCCCTCACATATGGTGTTATGAAAGACCTGACGTGGTGTAGTAACTCCCTCACAGATGGTGTTATGAGGGGCCTGACATGTTGTAGTAATTCCCTCACAGATGGTGTTATGAGGGACTTGACGTGGTGTAGTAATTCCCTCACATATGGTGTTATGAGGGACTTCACGTGGTGTAGTAATTCCCTCACAGATGGTGTGATGAGGGACTTGACGTGGTGTAGTAATTCCCTCACATATGGTGTTATGAGGGACATGTGGTGTAGTAATTCCCTCACATATGGTGTTATGAGGGACGTGTGGTGTAGTAATTCCCTCACAGATGGTGTTATATGAGTGAGGTTTGGTCTTAGGCCTTCCTATCGCAGACGGATTAACACATCGCTGGTTGTTGTTGGGTCTCACGGGCCGTTATCACTGGGTACCTGGGACCTCACTGTGTGAAGGTTAACTTGGGTAGGACTGCTACTGTTGAGTTGTTCTCACTGACTTAAGCACTGTTCACCACTGTTCACCTCTGTTTAACACTGGTTCCGTTCCTTTCTAACGTGTGTGTTGACTGCCTCCTGTATGGGGTTGGCTGCCTCCTGTGTGTGTTGGCTGCCCTGTGTGTGTTCGGCCTCCTGTGTGTGTTGGCCACATCTCTGTGTGTTACAGCCTTCTTGTGTGTGTTGGCTGCCTTCGTGTGTGTGTTGGCAGCCTCCCGTGTGTGTTGGCTGCCTCTGTGTGTGTTGGCTGCCTCCTGTGTGTGTTGGCTGCCTCCCTGTGTGTGTTACTGCCCTGTGTGTGTTGGGTGTCTCTGTGTGTGTTGGCTGCCTGTGTGTGTTGGCTACATTCTGTGTGTGTTGGCAGCCTCTGTGTGTGTTGGGTGTCTTCTGTGTGTGTTGCTGCCCTGTGTGTGTTGGCTACACTCTGTGTGTGTTGACTGCCTCCTGTGTGTGTTGGCCTCCTGTGTGTGTTGGCTGCCCCTGTGTGTGTTGACTGCCTCCCTGTGTGTGTGTTGGTGTCTTCTGTGTGTTGTTGCCTCCCTGTGTGTGTGTTACTGCCTTCGGTGTGTGTTACTGCCTCCTGTGTGTTGGCTGCCTCCTGTGTGTGTTGGCTGCCTTCTGTGTGTGTGTTGTTGCCTTCGGTTACAGCCTCCCTGTGTGTGTTGCTGCCTTCTGTGTGTGTTGGCTGCCCCTGTGTGTGTTGGCTGCCTCCCTGTGTGTGTTGGCTGCCCCTGTGTGTGTTGGCTGCCTCCTGTGTGTGTTGGGTGTCTTCTGTGTGTGTTGGCTGCCTCCGTGTGTGTTGGCTGCATCTCTGTGTGTGTTGGCTGCCTCGTGTGTGTGTTGGCTACATCTGTGTGTGTTGGCTGCCTCCCCGTGTGTTGGCTGCCTTCTGTGTGTGTGTTGGCTGCCTCCCTGTGTGTTGGCTGCCTCCTGTGTGTGTTGGCTGCCCTGTGTGTGTTGGCTGCCTCCCTGTGTGTGTTGGGTGTCTCTCTGTGTGTGTTGCTGCCTCCTGTGTTGGCAGCCTTCTGGTGTTGGCTGCCTCCCGTGTGTGTGTTGGCTACATTCTTGTGTGTGTTGGTAGCCTTCTGTGTGTGTTATTGCCTCTAGGTGTGTTGGCAGCCCCTGTGTGTGTTGGCTGCCTTTGTGTGTGCTGCCTCTGTGTGTGTTGGCAGCCTCCCTGTGTGTTGGCAGCCTCTGTGTGTGTTGGCTGCCTCCTGTGTGTGTTGGCTACATCTCCAGTGTGTTGGCAGCCCTCTGTGTGAGTTGGCTGCCTCTGTGTGTGTTGGCAGCCCTGTGTGTGTTGGTCTGCCTCCCCGTGTGTGTTGGCTGCCTCCTGTGTGTGTTGGCTGCCTCCTGTGTGTGTTGGCTGCCTCCCGTGTGTGTTGGCTGCCTCCTGTGTGTGTTGGCTGCCTCCCCGTGTGTGTTGGCTGCCTTCTGTGTGCTGCCTCTGGTGTGTTGGCTGCCTCCTGTGTGTGTTGGCCCCTGTGTGTGGTTGCTGCCTCCCTGTGGTTTGCCCCGTGTGTTACTGCCTTTTGTGTGTGTTGGCTGCCTCTGTGTGTGTGTTACTGCCTCTGTGTGTGTTACGCCTCCCGGTTGTTGGCCTCCCTGTGGTGTGCAGCCTCCCGTGTGTGTTGGCTGCCTCCGGTGGCTGCCTTCTGTGTGTGTTATTGCCTCCTGTGTGTGTTGGCTGCCCTCCTGTGTGTGTTGGCTGCCTCCCTGTGTGTTATTGCTTCCCGGTGTTGGTCCCTGTGTGTGTGTTGGCAGCCTTCAGGTTGGCAGCCCTGTGTGTGTTGGCTGCCTTCCTGTGTGTGCTGCCTCCTTGTGTGTGTTGGTTGCCTCTGTGTGTGTTACAGCCCTGTGTGTGTTGGCAGCCCTGTGTGTGTTGGCAGCCTTCTGTGTGTGTTGGCAGCCTCCTGTGTGTGTTGGCTGCCTTCTGTGTGTTGGCTGCCTTCTGTGTGTGTTGGTTGCCTTCTGTGTGTTGCAGCCCTGTGTGTGTTGGCTGCCTCCTGTGTGTGTTGGCTGCCCTCCTGTGTGTTGGCTGCCTCCTGTGTGTGTTGGCTGCCTCCTGTGTGTGTTGGCAGCCTTCTGTGTGTGTTGACTGCCTCCTGTGTGTGTTGGCTGCCTTCTGTGTGTGTTGGCTGCCTTCTGTGTGTGTTGGCAACCTCAGGTGTGTTGGCTGGCCCTCTGTGTGGTTGGCTGCCTCCTGTGTGTGCTGTGCCTGTGTGTTGGCAGCCCTGTGTGTGTGGCTGCCTCTGTGTGTGTTATTGCCTCCTGTGTGTGTGTTGGTTGCCTCCTGTGTGTGTTGGCAGCCCCCAGTGTGTTGGCAGCCCTGTGTGTGTTGGCTGCCTCCCTGTGTGTGTTGGCAGCCCTGTGTGTGTTGGCTGGCCCTGTGTGTGTTGGCTGCCTTCTTGTGTGTGTGTTGGCTGCCTCCCTGTGTGTGTTGGTGCCTCCGTGTGTGTGTTGGCTGGCCTGTGTGTGCGCTCCTGTGTGTTTTGCCTCCTGTGTGTGTGTTGGCTCCTGTGTGTGTTACAGCCCCTGTGTGTGTTGGCAGCCTCTGTGTGTTGGCTGCCTCTGTGTGTGTGTTGGCTGCCTTCAGGTGTTGGCAGCCCTGTGTGTGTTGGCTGCCTCCTGTGTGTGTTGGCTGCCCTGTGTGTGTTACTGCCTCCTGTGTGTGGCTTGCCTCCTGTGTGTGTTGGCAGCCCTCTGTGTGTGTGTTGGCTGCCTCCTGTGTGTGTTGGCTGCCTTCTGTGTGTTGGCAGCCTCTGTGTGTTGGCTGCCTCCTGTGTGTGTTGGCTGCCTCCCAGTGTGTTTGCCTCCCTGTGTGTGGCCCCGGTGGCTCAGCCCTGTGTGTGTGTTATTGCCTCCCTGTGTGTTGGCTGGCCTCCTGTGTGTGTTGGCTGCCTCCTGTGTGTGTTGGCTGCCTCCTGTGTGTGTTGGCTGCCTCTGTGTGTGTTGGCTGCCCTGTGTGTGTTGGCTGCCCTGTGTGTGTTGGCTGCCTCCCTGTGTGTGTTGGCTGCCCCTGTGTGTTGGCAGCCTCCTGTGTGTGCTTGGCAGCCTCCCTGTGTGTTGGCCTCCCTGTGTGTGTTTTGCCTCCCCAGTGTGTGTTAGCCCTGTGTGTGTGATTGCCTTCTGTGTGTGTTGGCTGCCTTTGTGTGGGCAGCCTTCAGGGGTTGGCTGCCTCCTGTGTGTGTTGGCAGCCCTGT
>NW_024722227.1:10006771-10073730 GCF_018991925.1 Homarus americanus
GTGTGTTGGCTGGCCCTGTGTGTGTTGGCTGCCTCCGTGTGTGTTGGCTGCCTCCTGTGTGTGTTGGCTGCCTCCTGTGTGTGCTAGGCCCTGTGTGTGTGGCTGCCTCCCTGTGTGTTGGCTGCCTCCTGTGTGTGTTGGCTGCCTCCTGTGTGTGTTGGCTGCCTCTCTGTGTGTGTTACTTGCCTCCTGTGTGTTGGCTGCCCTGTGTGTGTTGGCAGCCCTGTGTGTGTGGCAGCCTCCTGTGTGTGTTGGCTGCCTCCCTGTGTGTGTTACTGCCTCCTGTGTGTGTTGGCTGCCCCTGTGTGTTGGCTGCCTCTCTGTGTGGGTTACAGCCCTTCGGTGTGTTGGCTGCCTCCTGTGTGTGTTGGCTATGCCTCCCGTGTGTTGGCGCCTCCTGTGTGTGGTTATGCACCTGTGTGTTGGCCCCCTGTGTGTGATTCCAGGTGTGTTGGCTCCTTGTGTGTGTTGGCTGCATCTGTGTGTGTGTGCCTGATCTCAGGTGTGTAAGCTGCCTCCTGTGTGTGTTGGCTGCATCTCGTAGTTGGCTGTGACCTGTGTTGCTGCATTCCATGTGTGTTGGCTGGCCCCTGTGTGTGTTGGCTGGCCTCCTGTGTGTTATTGCCTCCTGCTGTGTGTGTTGCCTCAGTGTGGTTGGCTGCATCTCTGTGTATGTTGCTGCCTCGTGTGTGTGTGCTGCATTCTGTGTGTGTTGGCTGGCCTCTGTGTGTGTTGGCAGATCTCTGTGTGGTTGGCTGCCTCTGTGTATGTCTCTGTGTGTGTTTGGCTGCCTCCTGTGTGTGTTAGCAGCCTCCCAGTCTGTTGGCTGCCTCTCTGTGTGTGCTACTGCCTTCAGGTGTTGGCAGCCTCCCGTGTGTGTTGGCTGCCTTCTGGTGTGTTGGCAGCCTCCCGGTGTTGGGTTGCCTCAGTGTAAGCAGCCTCCTGTGTTGGCTGCCCTCTGCAGGTTGGCTGCCTCTGTGTGTGGTTACTGCCTCTGTGTGTTGGCACTGTGTGTTATGCCTTCTGTGTGTGTTGGCTGCCCCTGTGTGTGTTGGCGCCCCTGTGGTTGGCTGCCTCTCGTGTGTGTGTGTTGGCTGGCCTCTGTGTGTGTTCAGCCTCCCAGGTTGTTGCCTCAGGTGTTGGCAGCCCTGTGTGTGTTGGCTGCCCTGTGTGAGTGGGCTGCCTCCCTGTGTGTGTTGGCAGCCCCTGTGTGTGTGTTGGCTGCCCTGTGTGTGTTGGCTGCCTTCTGTGTGTTGGTCTGTCCTGTGTGTGTGTTGGCAGCCCTGTGTCTGTTGGTTCCCTGTGTGTGTTACAGCCCCCTGTGTGTGTTACTGCCTTCTGTGTGTTGGCTAGCCCTGTGTGTGTTGGTTGCCTTCTGTGTGTGTTATTGCCTCCTGTTGTTGGCCTCTCTGTGTGTGTTGGCTGCCCCTGTGTGTGTTGGCTGCCTCTGTGTGTGTTGGCTGCCTTCTGTGTGTGTTTGGCTGCCTGTGTGTGTTGGCTGCCCCAGGTGTGTTGGCAGCCTCCTGTGTGTGCTGGCTCTCCCATGTGTGTTGACTGGCCTCCTGTGTGTGTTGGCTGCCTCTGGTGTGTTGGCTGGCCTCCTGTGTGTGTTGGCAGCCTCCCTGTGTGTTGGCAGCTCCTGTGTGTGTTACGCCCTGTGTGTGTTATTGCCTTCTGTGTGTGTTGGCTGCCTCTGTGTGTTTTGGCTGCCCTGTGTGTGTTGGCTGCCCTGTGTGTGTTGGCTGCCCCCTGTGTGTCCCGTGTGTTGCTGCCTCGTGTGTGTTGGCTGCCTCCTGTGTGTGTGCCTCCTGTGTTGTACAGCCTTCTGTGTGTTGCAGCCTCCCAGGTTGTGCAGCCTATGCTCTGTGTGTTGCCCGTGTGTTATGCCCTGTGTGTTATGCCTTCTGTGTGTTGGCTGCCCTGTGTGTGTTATTGCCTTCTGTGTGTGTTGGCTGCCTCCTGTGTGTGTTGGCTGCCTCCTGTGTGTGTTGGCTGCCTCCTGTGTGTGTTAGCTTGCCTCCTGTGTGTGTTGGCTGCCTCCTGTGTGTGTTGGCTGCCTTCTGTGTGTGTTGGCTGCCTCCTGTGTGTTGGCTGCCTCCTGTGTGTGTTGCTTGCCTCCTGTGTGTGTTGGCTGCCTCCTGTGTGTTGCCTCCTGTGTGTTGGCTGCCTTCTGTGTGTGTTGCCTCCTGTATTTGTTAGCTGCCTTCTGTGTGTGTTGGCTGCCTTCTGTGTGTGTTAGCAGCCTCCTGTGTGTTGGCTGCCTCTGTGTGTTGGCTGCCTCCTGTGTGTGTTGGCTGCCTCCTGTGTGTTAGCAGCCTCCTGTGTGTGTTGGCTGCCTTCTGTGTGCTGCCTTCTGTGTGTGTTGGCCTCCTGTGTGTGTTGGCTGCCTCCTGTGTGTGTTGCCTCCTGTGTGTGTTAGCTGCCTCCTGTGTGTGGCCTCCTGTGTGTTGTGCCTTCTGTGTGTGTTGGCTGCCTCCTGTGTGTGTTGGCTGCCTCCTGTGTGTGTTGCTTGGCCTCCCTGTGTGTGTGTGCCTTCTGTGTGTGCTGCCTTCGTGTGTGTGTTGGCAGCCTCCTGTGTGTGTTAGCTGCCTCCTGTGTGTGTTGGCTGCCTCCTGTGTAGGTAGCTGCCTCCCTGTGTGTGGCTGCCTCCCCTGTGTGGTAGCTGCCTTCTGTGTGTGTAGCCTCCTGTGTGTGTTGGCTGCCTCCTGTGTGTTAGCTGCCTTCTGTGTGTTGGCTGCCTTCTGTGTGTGTTGGCTGCCTTCTGTGTGTGTTGGCTGCCTCCTGTGTGTTGCTGCCTTCTGTGTGTTGGCTGCCTTCTGTGTGTTAGCTGCCTCCTGTGTGTGTTGGCTGCCTCCTGTGTGTGTTGGCTGCCTCCTGTGTGTGTTGGCTGCCTCCTGTGTATTGGCTGCCTCCTGTGTGTGTTTGCAGCCTCCTGTGTGTGTTTGCCTCCTGTGTTGTGCCTCCTGTTGTGCCTTCTGTGCTCTGTGTGTGTTGCTGCCTCCTGTGTGTGGCAGCCTCCTGTGTGTTGGCTGCCTCCTGTGGTTGTAGCTGCCTCCTGTGTGTGTTGGCAGCCTCCTGTGTGTGTTGCTGCCTCTCCTGTGTGTGTTAGCCTCCTGTGTGTGTGCTGCCTTCTGTGTGTGTTAGCAGCCTCCTGTGTGTGTTGGCCTCCTGTGTGTGTTGGCAGCCTCCTGTGTGTGTTGGCTGCCTCCTGTGTGTGAGCTGCCTCCTGTGTGTGTTGCCTCCTGTGTGGCTGCCTCCTGTGTGTGTTGGCAGCCTCCTGTGTTGGCTGCCTCCTGTGTGGTTGGCTGCCTCCTGTGTGTGCTGCCTCCTGTGTGTGTTGGCTGCCTCCTGTGTGTGCTGCCTTCTGTGTGTTGGCTGCCTCCTGTATGTGTTGCCTCCTGTGTGTGCTGCCTCCTGTGTGTGTGCTTAGCCTCCTGTGTGTGTTGGCTGCCTCCTGTGTGTTTAGCTGCCTCCTGTGTGTGTTGGCTGCCTCCTGTGTGTGTTTAGGCTCCTGTGTGTGTGTTAGCTGCCTCCTGTGTGTAGCCTCCTGTGTGTGTGCCTCCTGTGTGTGTGTTGGCAGCCTCCTGTGTGTGTTAGCTGCCTCCTGTGTGTGTTAGCAGCCTCTGTGTGCTTCCCTTCTGTGTGTGTTAGCTGCCTCCTGTGTGTTAGCAGCCTCCCTGTGTGTGTGGCTCCTGTGTGTGCCTCCTGTGTGTGTTCCTGTGTGTGTTGGCTGCCTCTCCTGTGTGTTGGCTGCCTCCTGTGTGTGTTAGCTGCCTCCTGTGTGTGTGGCTGCCTCCTGTGTGTGTTAGCTGCGCCTCCTGTGTGTGTTAGCCTCCTCCTGTGTGTGTTAGCTGCCTCCTGTGTGTGCTCTGTGTGTTGCTGCCTCCCTGTGTGTGTAGCCTCCTGTGTGTGTTAGCTGCCTTCTGTGTGTGTTAGCAGCCTCCCCTTGTGTGTGTTAGCTGCCTCCTGTGTGCTGCCTCCTGTGTGTGTTGTGCTCCTGTGTGTGTTGGCTGCCTCCTGTGTGTGTTGGCTGCCTCCTGTGTTAGCTGCCTCCTGTGTGTGTTGGCAGCCTTCGTGTGTGTGTTAGCGGCTCCTGTGTGTGTTGGCTGCCTCCTGTGTGTTAGCAGCCTCCTGTGTGTGTTGGCTGCCTTCTGTGTGTTAGCAGCCTCCTGTGTGTGTGTGGCCTCCCCTGTGTGTGTTGGCTGCCTTCTGTGTGTGTTGTAGCCTCCTGTGTGTGTAGCCTTCTGTGTGTGTGCATCCTGTGTGTGTTGCCTTCCTGTGTGTGTTGGCTGCCTCCTGTAGTTAGCTGCCTCCTGTGTGTGTTTCCTGTGTGTGTTGGCTGCCTCCTGTGTGTGTTGCCTCCTGTGTGTTAGCTGCCTCCTGTGTGTGTTGGCAGCCTCCTGTGTTGGCTGCCTCCTGTGTGTGTTGGCAGCCTCCTGTTGTTGGCTGCCTCCTGTGTTGGCTGCCTTCCTGTGTGTGTTGGCTGCCTCCTGTGTGTTGCTGCCTCCTGTGTGTTGGCTGCCTCCTGTGTGTGTTGGCTGCCTCTTTGTGTGTGTTGGCTGCCTCCTGTGTGTGTGCTGCTTCCCTGTGTGTGTTGGCTGCCTCCCTGTGTTGGCTGCCTCCTGTGTGTGTTTGCCTCCTGTGTGTGTGCTGCCTCTCTTGTGTGTGTTAGCTGCCTCCTGTGTGTGTTGGCTGCCTCCTGTGTGTGTTAGCTGCCTTCTGTGTGTTGGCTGCCTCCTGTGTGTGTTGGCTGCCTCTGTGTGTGTTGGCTGCCTTCTGTGTGTGTTGGCTGCCTCCTGTGTGTGTTGGCAGCCTCCTGTGTGTGTTGGCTGCCTCCTGTGTGTGTTGGCTGCCTCCTGTGTGTGTTGGCTGCCTCCTGTGTGTGTTGGCTGCCTCCTGTGTGTGTTGGCTGCCTTCTGTGTGTGTTGCTCCTCCTGTGTGTGTTGCTTGGCCTCCTGTGTTGGCTGCCTCCTGTGTGTGTTGGCTGCCTTCTGTGTGTGTTAGCTGCCTTCTGTGTGTGTTGCCTCCTGTGTGTGTGGCAGCCTCCTGTGTGTGTTAGCTGCCTCCTGTGTGTGTTGGCTGCCTTCTGTGTGTGTTGGCTGCCTTCTGTGTGTGTTAGCTGCCTCCTGTGTGTGTGTGGCCTCCTGGTTGCCTTTGTGCTTCTGTTGGCTGCCTTGTTTTAGCTGCCTCTTGTGTGTGTTGGCTGCCTCCTGTGTGTTTGGCCTCCTGTGTGTGTTGGCTGCCTTCTGTGTGTGTTGGCTGCCTCCTGTGTGTTGGCTGCCTCCTGTGTGTTGGCTGCCTCCTGTGTGTGTTGGCTGCCTCCTGTGTGTGTTGGCTGCCTTCTGTGTGTGGCTGCCTCCTGTGTGTGTTGGCTGCCTCCTGTGTGTGTTGGCTGCCTCCTTGTGTGTTGGCTGCCTCCTGTGTGTGTTGGCTGCCTCCTGTGTGTGTTAGCTGCCTTCTGTGTGTGTGCTGCCTTGTGTGTTAGCTGCCTCCTGTGTGTTGGCAGCCTCCTGTGTGTGTTAGCTGCCTCCTGTGTGTGTGCTGCCTTCTGTGTGTTGCTGCCTTCTGTGTGTGTTGGCTGCCTCCTGTGTGTGTTGGCTGCCTCCTGTGTGTGTGCTTGCCTCTTGTGTGTGTTAGCTGCCTCCTGTGTGTGTTGCCTCCTGTGTGTGTTGCTGCCTTCTGTGTGTGTGCTTGCCTCCTGTGTGTGTTAGCTGCCTCCTGTGTGTGTTGGCTGCCTCCTGTGTGTGTTGGCTGCCTCCTGTGTGTTAGCTGCCTTCTGTGTGTGTTGGCTGCCTCCTGTGTGTGTTGGCTGCCTTCTGTGTGTGTTGGCTGCCTCCTGTGTGTGTGCTGCCTCCTGTGTGTGTTGGCTGCCTCCCTGTGTGTGTTAGCAGCCTCCTGTGTGTGTGTAGCCTCCCTGTGTGTGTTGCTGCCTCCTGTGTGCTGCCTCCTGTGTGTGTTGCTGCCTCCTGTGTGTGTTAGCTGCCTCCTGTGTGTGTTGGCTGCCTCCTGTGTGTGTTAGCTGCCTTCCTGTGTGTGTTGGCTGCCTCCTGTGTGTGCTGCCTTCTGTGTGTGTTGGCTGCCTTCTGTGTGTTGGCTGCCTCCTGTGTGTGTTGGCTGCCTCCTGTGTGTTAGCTGCCTTCTGTGTGTGTTGGCTGCCTCCTGTGTGTGTTGGCTGCCTTCTGTGTGTGTTGGCTGCCTTCTGTGTGTGTTGGCTGCCTTCTGTGTGTGGCTGCCTTCTGTGTGTGTTGGCTGCCTCCTGTGTGTGTTGGCTGCCTCTCTGTGTGTGTTGCTTGCTCTCTAAGCCATTCCCTAACACCACCACCACCACACACAACATCCTTCGCCTCCACCACCACCACTACACAACATCCTTCTACTCCACCACCACCACCACTACACAACATCCTTCATCTCCACCACCACCACTACAACATCCTTCATACTCCACCACCACCAGTACACAACATCCTTCATACTCACCACCACCACTACACAACATCCTTCATACTCCACCACCACCACTACACCATCCTTCATGCTCCACCACCACCACTACAACCTCCTTCATACTCCACCACCACCACTACACAACATCCTTCATACTCCACCACCACCACTACACAACATCCTTCATACTCCACCACCACCGCTACACAACATCCTTCCATACTCCACCACCACCACTACACAACATCCTTCATACTCCACCACCACCACTACACAACATCCTTCATCCCACCACCACCACTACAAACATCCTTCATCTCCACCACCACCCCAACATCCTTCATACTCCACCACCACCGCTACACAACATCCTTCATACCCACCACCACCACTACACAACATCCTTCATACTCCACCACCACCACTACACAACATCCTTCATACTCCACCACCACCACTACACAACATCCTTCATACTCCACCACCACCACTACACAACATCCTTCATACTCCACCACCACCGCTACACAACATCCTTCATACTCCACCACCACCACTACACAACATCCTTCATACTCCACCACCACCACTACACAACGTCCTTCATACTCCACCACCACCACAACACAACATCCTTCATCACCACCACCACCACTATACAACATCCTTCATACCCACCACCACCACCACACATCCTTCATACTCCACCACCACCACTACACAACATCCTTCATACTCCACCACCACCACTACACAACATCCTTCATACTCCACCACCACCACAACACAACATCCTTCATACTCCACCACCACCACTACACAACATCCTTCATACTCCACCACCACCACTACACAACATCCTTCATACCCACCACCACCACTACACAACATCCTTCATACTCACCACCACCACTACACAACATCCTCTTCATACTCCACCACCACCACCACTACACAACATCCTCATACTCCACCACCACCACTACACAACATCCTTCATACTCCACCACCACCACTACACAACATCCTTCATACCCACCACCACCACTACACAACATCCTTCATACTCCACCACACCACCACTATAAAACATCCTTCATACTCCACCACCACCACTACACAACATCCTTCATACTCCACCACCACCGCTACACAACATCCTTCATACCCACCACCACCACTACACAACATCCTTCATACTCACCACCACCACTACACAACATCCTTCATACTCCACCACCACCACAACACAACATCCTTCATACTCCACCACCACCACCACTATACAACATCCTTCATACTCCACCACCACCACTACACAACGTCCCCATACTCCACCACCACCACAACACAACATCCTTCATACTCCACCACCACCACCACTATACAACATCCTTCATACCCACCACCACCACTACACAACATCCTTCCATACTCCACCACCACCACTACACAACATCCTTCATACTCCACCACCACCACTACACAACATCCTTCATACTCCACCACCACCACTACACAACATCCTTCCACTCCACCACCACCACTACACAACATCCTTCATACTCCACCACCACCACTACACAACATCCTTCATACCCACCACCACCACTACACAACATCCTTCATACTCACCACCACCACTACACAACATCCCCATACTCCACCACCACCACCACTACACAACATCCTTCATACTCCACCACCACCACTACACATCCTTCATACTCCCCACCACCACCACTACACAACATCCTTCATACTCCACCACCACCACTACACAACATCCTTCCTCATCCCACCACCACCACCACTATACAACATCCTTTCATACTCCACCACCACCACTCACACAACATCCTTCATACTCCACCACCACCACTACACACAACATCCTTCATACTCCACCACCACCACTACACAACATCCTTCATACCCACCACCACCACTACACAACATCCTTCATACTCCACCACCACCACTACACAACATCCTTCTATACTCCACCACCACCACTACACAACATCCTTCCATACTCCACCACCACCACTACACAACATCCTTCATACCCACCACCACCACCACACAACATCCTTCATACTCCACCACCACCACTACACAACATCCTTCATACCCACCACCACCACCACTCACACAACATCCTTCATACTCCACCACCACCACTACACACAACATCCTTCATACCCACCCACCACCACTACACAACATCCTTCATACTCCACCCACCACCACTACACAACATCCTTCATACTCCACCACCACCACCACTATACAACATCCTTCATATACTCACCACCACCACTACACAACATCCTTCATACTCCACCACCACCGCTACACAACATCCTTCATACTCCACCACCACCACTACACAACATCCCACTTCACCACCACCACCTCACACAACATCCTTCACACCCACCACCACCACAACACAACATCCTTCATACTCCACCACCACCACCACTATACAACATCCTTCATACCCACCACCACCACTACACAACGTCCTTCATCTCCACCACCACCACAACACAACATCCTTCATACTCCACCACCACCACCACTATACAACATCCTTCATACTCCACCACCACCACTACACAACATCCTTCATACTCCACCACCACCACTACACAACATCCTTCATACTCCACCACCACCACTACACAACATCCTTCATACTCCACCACCACCACTACACAACATCCTTCCATACCCACCACCACCACCACACAACATCCTTCCACTCCACCACCACCACTACACAACATCCTTCATACTCCACCACCACCACTACACAACATCCTTCATACTCCACCCACCACCACTACACAACATCCTTCACACTCCACCACCACCACTCACACAACATCCTTCATACCCACCACCACCACTACACAACATCCTTCATACTCCACCACCACCACCACTCACACAACATCCTTCATACCCACCACCACCACTACACAACATCCTTCATACTCCACCACCACCACACACAACATCCTTCATACTCCACCACCACCACTACACAACATCCTTCATACTCCACCACCACCACCACTATACAACATCCTTCATACTCCACCACCACCACTACACAACATCCTTCACACTCCACCACCACCACTACACAACATCCTTCATACTCCACCACCACCACTACACAACATCCTTCATACTCCACCACCACCACTACACAACATCCTTCATACTCCACCACCACCACTACACAACATCCTTCATACTCCACCACCACCACTACACTTCGTCCTCCTCACTCCCCCGCCTCACTACACACAAGCACCACCATAAACCGCAACGTTCACCTGCCTCCACTACAAACACTCAAGTGCACCTGTTGTGGCCCTTCTCCGCTCACAGCCAGCGTCTCAGTTCTGATTCATTGTGACTGTTCCAATTGGCCACAGTCATAATGGTATGATTAGGTTAGGTTACGTTAGGGTTCATTATTCCTTCAATCTTTCTACCTGCACATGACGTATACAAACGGTAATGCGCCTCGTTGTTGATTTTAAATAAATATTTACAAATAAACCCATTTCGTAAATCTAATGCAACCAATTTTAATCACCGCGACCGCACTCAGGTGTGTTGGGATACCTTTAGTGAATTAAGTCTTAGCTATGCATTACACTTGTCATAGTCTCAACGATTCAAAACCAGATTATCAAATAATGTTTACCACCATATATCGTGTAATAAAATCAAGTGTGTTGGCCGGAACTAAGAACCTGATGGAGGTGAGGTACAGTGCGGTCATCACCTACTGTATACCGTCATCCCACAACCCCACCCCTGTCCATCACAGAATATGACTCAGGCATTATTAAATGTTAGGTACATAGACTATGTGGAGTGCGGTGGCCGAGAGAATACAGAGCTCGCCTCCTTTCTTGAAGGGTTGCTGGTTCACGTTTGGGGGTTCTTTTGAAATCTGATAAGTGAAGGTGCACAGGTACACTACCTCCTCGTGTACCGAAGGAGCAACAGTCATTGTGCGGTATCTAGAGGGCTCATAACGGACAGTTTCCTTGTCACACTGACCATAACATCTACTAAGTGGTATCTGTTAATAAACGTGAGAAGTATAAATTATGAGGGGTTAGGGTTCAGTCAGGTTAGGTTAGTGTTAGGGTCTTTAATCTTATGATGGAATAATCTGAGTGTGGCTAATCTTCAAGTGATCCGAAAAAGTAGTAAATTTCAAAACAAACACAGGTCAGTACAGAAACCGGCGAGAGATTTACAACATATAAAGAAGAAGAGGAGAATAATGTTAAGGCTTGACAAAATGAGAGATGAGATGGCTGTGGTGAGGGAGCCTGCGAGAAGGAACCAAGACACCTCACCACCCTGCAAAACCACTTGGACCTGACTGTTAAACCTTCTCGAGGACAACAGGTGTTACTCTACGCTTAATTATTAAACACCTGCGGGTAAACTGAACTGGTGTGCTCTTGTTTATGTATGTGTCGTACTAGTGACCAACAGCCCTACACTTGATGGTGCAACACTATACTGATTTTAGCGTGACACAGTTCGGTAAGTGGTTTAGAAATTAATACGAAATAACATCAAAGGTAACTCTCATGCTGGTGACCTAAAACATTACATTAAATTAGCTAAAATATAATTTGAACTAAATATTACATAAGTATTACAGATAAATTAATTAAGAGGGCATTAGTTCAATTTCTCATATAAATTATTACAGGTAAAATAATAAAGAGTAATTTGAGTAAATTACAGGAAGAAATGTCGTAAATATCAAACCATTAACTATAGATAACACTTAAAAATAATAACTATCGCTTGTTTAACACTTCCGTATCAGCTTTCTGCGTGGGGGTGATCTGGTGGGTGAAAAGTCCGGGTGATCCGCCGCTTACTTAACACTGATAGCGTTCTTATCACTGTCAGGTAACCCCCTTATTCTTCTTGCAGTCGTTAATAACACACACACACACACACACACACACACACACACACACACACACACACACACACGACTGATCAAATTATCTAAGTACAAATGAACAGACCGGAATTGCATGCATGAATATACAGGGGATACACCTAGATACCAGACGATGATAAAACACCCCAGACACAGACAAATATTAAGTGATGTGCTGAGATTATTAAAAAAAAAGTAAAACAAAAAAAATTACGATATCTATTTTGTGAAATTTATTAATAAATGAAATTAAATCGCGTGAATGAGGGATATACGCACTATCTCGCTATAAATAACATCGGATATACCGCCAGTTAATTCAGAGACGAGATTGGAGTGGTCGGAATCGCCTCGAATCCCTAATGTGATAAAGAACACAAACCGTATTTCAGATTAATGAAACCGGATTTTTTTCGTCTGATAAGTGATGATACTGGGATTCTTTTTATCTTCATATATAAAAATACAGATCAGTGAGAGAGGTATACAGCGGCCGAAGACCACCAGTGTCTCCCTAATAATAAGAGAAGGGAAAGACCTGGGTTGAGTTGGCGGTGATGCTGAGGTAAAAACACAGCCGTTGAAGGGTCGTCTTACACTTATGATATGTGCTAGGGTGACTGGCTGATTGGTTGGCTGGCAGACTGACTGACTGGCTGACTGACTGACTAACTGATTGCCAGCTAGCTGGCTGACTGACTGACTGACTGGTTGATTGGCTGGCTGACTGACTGCCTGGCTAACTGACTCATTGGCTGACTAGCTAATTGGCTCGCTAGCTTGCTAACTGACTCTTCCATACCTCCTCAACCTCTTGCCCCCCACTCCTTCCCCACCTCCCACTCCTTACCCCCCCCTCCCTTCCTGCACGGTGTAATATCACCTTTACTGTCAATGTATAAGTTTAAACCAAGTAGGTTATACACTCCTCCTCCTCCACTTTTCATACTTCCCTGTTGGGAGCTGTAAACGCTTCTGCGCTTCACCTTGCACAGGATGTAAGGGGGTGCCCAATAAACTAGCCCCCTCGGGGGCAAATCTGAATCTCCTCCTCCACACCCGTGTGTCGTGGAGCACCGTGTAACATGTTCACTGACTCGGTAATTCAATATTTTTCACGTGGCCTGGTACACACGCCTGACACGACAACTTCTTGTTTTGCGTGCATGACTTACAGTATAATAGGAAAAAAAAGAACTGTGTATAAACATTAATAATTCATTGTTTTCTCTGGCTCCAAAATGAAAGTCTCCCTCATATGAATATAGTGACGTCTCCCTTAACCGAACTTCCATCAACCGGAAATCTCAGTAACTGGAATTTGAGAGCACTCCACTTTCTGTCAGCTGGAAACCGTTGTTTCCGGTTGTTTGCAGAACAGTCCGGTTAGTCACGCATATTACCTGTGTTGTTCTCTTGTTGTGAGTGTTGTCCAGATGCTCCTGGATCCGTGATGATTGGCTACGCTGAGAACCCAAGGCATGCGATGATTGGTTACTCAGAGAACCCAAAAGCATACAATGATTGGCTACTCTAATTAATGGTTTATTACCCTGCAGTGATAGCTGTGATTCTTGAAGCCTTGACTGTTAGTTTATTTATCTACTGACCTACAGACATCCTTATCTCATCTACTGCTAATGTTAAATACTTTATTACTCAAGGGTTGATAATAATAATAATAATAACTCTCCCTCATCATAGGTTGTGGTAGACTTAATAAATGGAAATATATATAAACATGACTGAATCTCTTAACCCCACGTTTAGAACCATCTGATGGCTGATCAAGACACACTCCCCCCACCCACTCCTCCCCTTACACACTGGACTACATACAGTAATGGTTATCGCAGGGTGTATACATCTTCTCACACATAATACAAACACAAAATCTGGCGTCAATATACAGGTGTAATAAGTTATGTCAGGTTAGTTAGGTGAAGGTTACACTTGTCGGGGAATAATTGAGACAGGTTTATGACTATGTAAGAATGTGGGGGTTTTCTTCTCTTTATTGCGTAAATTAATGTATCGATTATTATAATATGGTCAATATATACACATAATTGTGATATACACTTATGACTTTTGTTGCTCTTATTAACAGGTGCTTTCTAAACATTTCCTGATGAGTCAGGTGAGTAAGGATGAACGGCTACAGCGACACTCACATCCCGGAATTGTGTACATCACCAGCAGCATCCTTGTAAAACTGCTGAGTAAAGCATTACGCCACAGAAGCACGCTCAGCTCCGCCCGCCTGAATGACGTCAATCTTATGACGACACATTCCGGTCCGTGAGGTCATAGTTACTCTCCAGCTTCCAGTGATAATGTATGACGAGGTGCTTGACAAATACACCTTAACTTAACCCTCAAGAAATGTATCATATGTCATACATCTGTACCGACGCTATAAAAACTAGCAACAAGAACGTGCATGGAATGTTAAACCCACGTATTTCAAACTGTACCCATGTTGCTGTGTTTGAAAAAAAAAATAATGGCGATACTATCAAGCCTACCTCCCCCCCCTCCATATACACCATCCCACAGCCTCCCCTCCCACACAGACACCATCACCCCACCCCCCACACTATCCCACACAAACAACATCCCACAGCCTCCCCCCGCACCATCCCACAGCCTCCCCCACACCATCCCACAGCCTCCCACACTATCCCTCCCCACAGACACCATCACTCCACCCACCCACACTATCCCACACATACAGCATCCCAGCCTCCCCATCCCCCCTCCTACACCATCCCCAGCCTCCCCCCTGCACCATCCCACAGCCTCCCCACACTATCCCTCCCACACAGACACCATCCTCCACCCACCCACACTATCCCACACACAGCATCCCACAGCCTCCCCATCCCCCCCTCCTACACCCCTCCCACAGCCTCCCCCCCACCATCCCACAGCCTCCCCACACCCTCCCACAGCCTCCCCCCCACACCCTCCCACAGCCGCGACTCTTATCATGGACCTGTGTTCCTTCTCACTGTTATGTCTTCTTGGCTTCTTGCTGTTTCTTTATCACCTTCTGTTTATCATTACATTTTCCCTTCATTCTTCTTCTTTCATATCCTCCACCTCCCCCTCTTACCACTCGTTATCCATACATTGCCCCTCCTCCCATCATCACTTCTTGTTATTGTTTTCCTCGTTTCTTTATTCCCTTCTCTATCTCCCTAACATCTGTTTCCTGTGAGTCATTGAGTTTTTTTAATACTTGTACTTTTTTCCTTAACTGATTCATACCTCCCCCTCCCACCTGATATTCCTTTACAAGTCTCCTGCGAATGTCCCTGACGAAGGCTCCTGCAGGATCGAGGGAGGAGGAAGATGAGGAGGAGGATGAGGATGAGGAGGAGGAGGAGGAGGAGGAGGAGGAGGAGGAGGAGGAGGAGGAGGAGGAGGAGGAGGAAGAGGAGGGGGTCTCAACCATTAATGATTATTCAACTCAATCTTTCATATTATCGTCCGGTTGGTGTATTCTCTTCTCTCTCTCCTTCACCTCCCTTCCTCTCACCCTGGTAGATCCTCTCAGCTGTAGCGACTGTCTCACCATTCTTCACTGCCTCAACTGGGTTCCTCACTATCCTTCACTGTATCTACCTGGTTCCTTATTGGGTTCTTCACCATCTTACACTTTATCTACTGCGCTCCGTATTGGGTTCCTAACCATCCTTCACCATGTATACTGGGTTCCTTGCTGAGCTCCTCACCATCCTTCACTGTATCTACTGGGCTCCTTACCATCCTTCACCAACTTCTTGCCTCTGAACGCCTGTAAACTCGACCTTGTTGTTAATTCACGACGAAAAAAAAATCTCACCTTAAAAATTAATATCATTCATACATTTCATTTCTTTTTCGATCACGTGATGATTTTGTGTAGATACGTCACTTTATTTAACCTGATGATTAAACACCCTAACGATAGCCTAACTTAACCCCCCCCCCCCAGTGGAAAAAGCTTGGGTATCTAGTCTTCTTTTAAGTACATAGTTGTCAGTATTGTCTATTCATATTCTCAGTTCTCTTAATTTCTCTCCAAGTCTCTTTATTTAAAGTAGTTTTCCTAGTGTTGTGTATTTCCTGGTGTACGCTGCCAACACTGTGTTAGTGTTGGGTTGACGCAACTAGTTCTGTCCATCTTGTGTTGTGTTAAGTGTGTATTGTCTCTGGTCCTCCCCTACTGTGGCGGTGCAACGGATCCCCGCCAGCCACATCCTTCCTCAACATTACAATGTCAACAAGTTTATCAACCAGCTGTTGTAGCCTCCCCCTTCCTCTCTCTCTCTCTCTCTCTAGTATTCCTAATTCTCCCTCTCCCTCTAGCAGTCTCCTCTTCCTCTCACCCTTTCCCTCTTTCCATCCTTAAGAACATAAGAATGGAGGAAACTGCAGCGGGCCTATTGGTCCATACTGGCAATCCTGTTTACACCCATCCCCTATTGCTCATATATACATATATATATATATATATATATATATATATATATATATATATCCACTACTCTACTTACAAACCAATGTTTACCTATTTAGCGTCTAAATCTAAATTTCTTTAATTTAAAACCATTGTTACGAGTTCGCTCCTGGTTGGATAGTTTGAGTACCTTTGTAATGTCCCTTTTGTTTAGCCCTGACTTCCATTTATACACCTCTATCATATCGCCCCTTACTCAACGTCTCTCGAGGGAGTGCAAATTAAGATGCTTTAACCTGTCTCTGTATTCAAGGTTGCTAATGCCCGGGATTAGTCTTGTCATTCTCCTTTGAAATCTTTCCAAGGATTCTATATCCATTCTGTAATACGGTGACCAGAATTGAAATGCGTAATCCAAGTGAGGTCTCACAAGCGCAAGATAAAGTTTTAGGATAACCTCGCTAGTCTTGTAACTAACACTCCTTTGTATGAGTCCAAGTACTTTATTAGCCTTGTTTCGACTAAATACACATTGTTTACTTGGCTTAAGATTCCTACTTATCATTACTCCTAAATCTTTCTCGCAGTCGGATTTCTCAATAACATCGTTGTTTATATGGTTTATCTGTTTACATCTCCTATACCTATACTGAGTACTTTACATTTATCCACATTGAATTTCATCTGCCATTTTTCAGACCATTCGAAAAATTTGTTTAAATCTTCCTGTAGTTTTGTGGAGTCCTCGTCAGATTTAATTAATTACACGCCCTATTTTAGTGTCATCAGCAAATTTACTTACGTTGCTGTCTACGCCGATATCTATGTTGTTTATGTATATAATAAATAGTCCAAGTACTGAGCCTTGGGTACTCCATTAGTGACGCTACTCCAATACACTCACCGTTTCCTTTCCTGTAACCACGCCCTCTCCCTCTCGCATTTTTCACTCCTAATTTCTCCTTCCTTTACATTCTCTACATCTTAATACAGAGTACAAGACAAACCTCTGTTCTTCAATTATCCTTTAAAATAAAACGACCTGAGACACTTCTTTAGTGGGCGATTTCTACAACTCGTCACTATGGCATCACTAACTACAAACTGTGTCATATATATATATTTCATTAGCCCAATAAAGCACGCAGACTTCTACATACAATCAACACCTCAACCCGCCAGGATTCGAACCCACGGCCCACGAGCCCATGACTGTGACCGGGGAACGCTAACCGCTGGACCACCAGGATACAAAAGCAGTCCTAGACTTTGTTATATTTCACACAGAGCCTGTTCAACGAGTTTAAGGCGCCATGAACCTCTAATGGGGACTGCCGGTATCACGTAGGTGGTCAGAGTAACGTTTTACCAAATCCGGCTTCGAAACACGTAAAACGTTACTCTGACCTACGTGATACGGGTAGTCCCCATTAGAGGTTCATGGCGCCTTAAACTCGTTGAACAGGCTCTGTGTGAAATATAACAAAGTCTAGGACTGCTATTGTATCCTGGTGGTCCAGCGGGTAGCGGTCCCCGGTCACAGTCATGGGCTCGTGGGCTGTGGGTTCGAATCCTGGCGGGTTGAGGTGTTGATTGTATATATATATATATATATATATATATATATATATATATCATGCAGATCCACAATGTAAACGTGGATAAGATAAATCTTGATAAAATCATACAGGAAAAAGGGAAACAATGGAGCACCTTAGCTTTCGTCTTTATTCAAGACATCTTCAGAGGCAACTAAATTACAAGGACTGAGAGAGGCTTATGTACACAGGGTGACCTTACAAAACATGAGGTCAGGTCAAAAACATGACATCCACTAACCCACACACCAACTGACTCACAAACGAGGTGATAAACTATAAGCAATGTCTATCTACTACGTAACATTGTGAACCAGGATGTATAGTCGGGCAGGAGGTGCAGTAGAAGGCACATACACACTGACGTAACGTTCACAGTATGCAAATATTTCCCGTATTTGTGCCAATTTCCCCTTACAACGTAACTCAGCCGCCCGTGACGTCATGGCCTCATCGGCCGGGCAGAACTTGCGGGTTTTTCTGGCGGGACACACCCCCACCCCCCTTCTCCCCTCCCCTCCTCTCCTCTCTTACACAAGCGCGAACGTCTTCCTTCGACCATATCCAGCTTCCGGTAGTGACGTCAACAAAATAGAAATGAGTAAAAATAAAAATACCAAGATGACTCGCATGAACGGTTCCTGACTGTTCACAAGAGAAGACACATACAACTCGTAACAATGGTTTTAAATTAGACAATTTAGTTTTAGGCGCGAAATAGGTAAACATTGGTTTGGAAATAGAGTAGTGGATGAGTGGAACAAGTTACCAAACATCATCATTAACTCAAATACGCTAGATAGCTTCAAACATACTGTAGGTTGGATGGATATATGAGCGATTGGGGTTGGGTGCAAATGGGCCAATAGGCCCGCTGCAGATTCCTACATTCTTATGTTCTTAACTTCAGCTAACACTGAGACCTTATACTGTACACCGTTTAATGGGTGTTCCAGGTGAAGGAAAACTTACCTGTAGAAGTGGGGACGAGACCTTGGGTACCTGGCAACACAACACGTGCTCACTTATCGCCTCACTGACCTGTAAGAGGGAAGGAGAGAACATATTAGTATTACGCCACACAACTCTCCTACAACTCATCTCCAACACTACATCAGTCACATGTAAGGAAGGTGCTGTGTATTTCTCCAAGTTGCTTAACATTATGCTTGATAAATAACGAAGGTAAATCAGTGTACTGTATTTCATAGAGGAACAACACAACTCAATGTGGGCAACGTGACGGATACCGACAAGCTTGTATAGGTCACACCACTTCTTGTAACACTCAATAATGCTTCAAGGGACACTTAAGTTTTACCACAAGAGCTACACCATTTACTTTACACCAGCTTAATAAATGCCATAAAAATTCAATGTCAATTACACAACATCATTTAGGGCGGGTTAGGTTAGGTTAAGTTAGGTTAGGTCAGGTCAGGTTAGGTTAGGGTAGTGTTACTTTTCTACTGTTATAAACTAACTATTTTAGATCGTTTTAGAAAAGTTCTTCCCTCGACTACATTCATCAACCACCCGAGGAATTACCAAACTAACTTTTAATCTTCATCTTGACAAAATATTAGGGTAAAAGAGGTTGAACGAACTAACTTAACCTAACCTAACCTCATCTAACCTAACCTAACTTCACCTAACTTAACATAATATAATTTAACCTAACCTCATCTAAGCTAACTTAACTTAACCTAACCCATCTAATCTATACCCCGGTCTTCTCTAACCTAACCTAACCTCATCTGACCTAACCTAACCCAACCCAACTCATCGTAACCTAACCTGATCTAACCCAAGCAAACCTAACTGAATCTAGACAAATCTAACTATATTTAACTAAAAAAAAATACTTCAGATTGTTAGGTTAGTTTAGATAAGATTAACTACTTTACAGTCACCTCTGATGAAGGTCTTACCGTAGGAGTCTGGCAGCCGCTACATTACCCGTGGCTTGAAAACTAATCGAATGGTTCTTTTCCATCTTGAATTATATACATGGGAAAAATTGCTTAAAAAAAATCAAAATAATAAAAAAGAAAGAGAGATGAAATATATTACAACTAACAATGGCTACTTATATTTATGTGTTATTGAATATTGAGACAGATAATGGTACTAGTACACCACTTCCTAAAACCACGGAAATGGAAAATACATTTTACGTAGATAGTAATTCCAAGAGCGGTACTGGATTTTTCTAAGGGCAAGGAATAAAATTTATGTTGTGTTAAGACTCTGAAATAGCTACAGCAGTCTCCTAGTATTTCTAATGAGCGTGCTATTTTCTGAACCTCTTTTTGTGTAATAATACTAATAATAATACTAATATTAAATAAATTATAACAATAATAATAATAATAATGATAATAATGTTTACCGTTAGCTATCATGTATTCAGATTGCGCCACTGAAAATCTGAAGGCCGTTTTGTTGTCTTGTTAATTAGTTCTTCGAATAACTCTAGGTACATTAGCTCCAAGAGGTATCCTCCCGATTTAATGTGAGACAATGTGACAATAGACGAAGGAGTTTGACAACCCTACCGAGACAACAAGAGTCACAGTGTTCATTTTGAGATACATCCGACCTTTCCATATAGATACCTTTTGGAGGGAGTTTATTTATACATTATATACCTTTTCTTTTACCCAGTTCTTATAAAGTGAATCCGGCTTAAGGCAGTGGTGCTGAAGGAAGGTGTAACTTATTCCTAGCAAAGATGTATACACCATTTACTCGGTACCCCTAACGTTCAAGGTTCCCGGGGTTGAGTTATACTGTTTGTTGTGACGTGTGTGTAGATGTGTGGCCGTATCTGTGTTGCAGGACGAACCGGGCTGCCGACATCCTGGTCCTCCACGGTATTGACGTCAATTGCACTTTTTTTCACCTGTTATCACCACTCACAGTTTACACCACGGCCTCCGCCACGCATTAACCAACCAACTCTTTTACTCTTTTACCTCGTGTAGTTAATGAGAGGAGAGTTACTACCAGCGTGGAGGAGGCACATACCAGGCTAAACTAACATGAATAGGTGTAAAAATAGTGTTTTTGGGGCTTATTCGGTTTACTACCATTACCTAACACTTGAGTATAATAATTAAACTTTTAAATTGATTAGTTTACCCTCGAATACAATGACTTAACCCTCGAAAACAATGACTTAACCCTCGAATACAATGACTTTACCCTCGAATACAATGACTCAACCCTCGAATATAATGACTTAAACCGCGAATACAATGACTTAACCCTCGAATACAATGACTCAACCTTCGAATACAATGCCTTAACCCCTCCAGTGCGACGATTTAACTGTTTAAGTACGTCAATTTAATCTCACTGAGTAAGATGACTTAACCCCTTGAGTACAACCCCAACGTACTCAAGGGTACTCAAGAGATATAGGGAATGGTATTCAACGGGTTTCAAACATTATACTCGCTGGATCAAGTCAAGGGGCTAAATCATTATCTTCATGAGGGTTATCATCGTACTCATGAGGAGAAGAAGAAGAAGAAGAAGAAGAAGAAGAAGAAGAAGAAGAAGAAAATACCCCACAGGTCAAATTACGAAAACAAAAACAAAACAAAAAAAGGCATTAGAGAGAGAGAGAGAAGTAATTTTAAATGAGTGAGTCACGAGATTTTCGATTTCATTAATACAGTGTGTTTGTTTAGCCGGTTGACGGGTCATATTACTGCCTGTGTTTGGTTAACCCTTGAGTATGATGACTTAAATCTTGAGTATGATGATTTAAACTTTGAGTATGATGACTTACACTTTGAGTATGATGATTTAAACTTTGAGTATAATGACTTAAATCTTGAGTATGATGATTTAAACTTTGAGTATGATGACTTACACTTTGAGAATGATGATTTTCACTTTGAGTATAATGACTTAAATCTTGAGTATGATGATTTACACTTTGAGTATGATGATTTAAACTTTGAGTATGATGACTTACACTTTGAGAATGATGATTTTCACTTTGAGTATAATGGCTTAAATCTTGAGTATGATGATTTACACTTTGAGTATAATGACTTAAATCTTGAGTATGATGATCTACACTTTGAGTATGATGACTTAAACTTTGAGTATAATGATTTAAACTTTGAGTATGATGACTTAAACTTTGAGTATGATGATTTACACTTTGAGTATGATGATTTAAATCTTGAGTATGATGATTTACACTTATGGTATGATGATTTAAACTTTGAGTATGGTGACTTAAACTTTGAGTATGATGATTCAAACTTTCAGTATGATGATTTAAACTTTGAGTATGATGATTTAAACTTTAAGTATGGTGATTTAAACTTTGAGTATGATGCTTTAAACTTTGAGTATGATGATTTAAACTTTGAGTATGATGATTTAACATTTGAGTATGATGATTTAAACTTTAAGTATGGTGATTTAAACTTTGAGTATGATGTTTTAAACTTTGAGTATGATGACTTAACCCTTGAGTATGATGACTTAACCCTTGAGCATGATGACAACCTTTGAGTATGATGACAACCTTTAAGTATGATGATTGAACCCTTCGCATGATGACAACCTTTGAGTATGATGACAACCTTTGAGTATGATGACAACCTTTAAGTATGATGATTGAACCCTTGGCATGATGACAACCCTTGAGCATGATGACAACCTTTGAGTATGATGATTTAACCCTTGCATATGGAAAATCCTTGAATATGATGACTTAACCCTTAAGTATGAAGACAATCCTTGAATATGATGACTTAGCCCTTGAGTATGACGACAATCCTTGAATTTGATGACTTAGCCCTTAAGTATGAAGACAATCCTTGAATATGATGACTTAGCCCTTGAGTATGATGACAATCCTTGAATATGATGACTTAGCCCTTGAGTATGATGCCTTAATCCTTGAATATGATTACTTAACCCTGGAGTATGATGACTTAACCCTTGAACATGATGACAACCCTTGAGTATGATGACAGCCTCTGAGTATGATGACTTAACCCTTGGGCATGATGACATCCCTTGAGTATGATGATTTAACCCTTGGCATAATGACAACCCTTGAGTATGATGACGACCCTTAAGTATAATGGCACCTTTTGAATATGATGAATTAACCTGGTGTATGATGAATTAACCCTTGAGTATGATGACTTAACCCTTAAATATGATGACTTAATCCTTGAGTATAATAAATATACCCTTCAGTATGAAGATTTAGCCCTTATGATGACTTAACCCTGGAGTATGATGACTTAACTCTTGAGTAAGAAGACTTAATCGAATAGGATGACTTAGCCCTTGAGTATGATAACCCTTGTGTATGTTGAATTAACCCTAAGTATGATAACCCTTGAGTATGACTGACTCTGAGTTTTATTCTAACTAAGGTGAAGGATGACACAGCCGCCCTGAGGCAGTAAACACTTCCTCCTTTATGACTCTGAAAATAATTAGTGACAGCGTCAGTAAGCAGTTATAGTGCGCGTGTACGAATCCAGGAAGTAGGGGGTTCCCGTGACAATTGTGGTCAGATAGCTTAGTTGCTGTAACACACTGTAAGACTTCACACTATACCTAATACGATAATATATGTATAAATGTTATAATACAACCAGAAATACAACAATAACACCATTGCATGTAACCATAATCGATACAAGTGGTCATATAATATAACAATGCATTTAACTATGAATAACACATACAGCAAAACAATAACATCTAACAATATAACGATGTATGAAACAACACAACAACAATACAGGAAAAAACAGATAAACGCTGGGGGAAGCTAAACAACTGCCGCTCACCTGAGAAATATAAGGAATTTAGGGAACACAAATAAAACACACACACAAAAAAAACCCACACACACACACACATCTGTCTTAGCGTTAAACCTCACCCAACATATTTTTTATTTTATTTTTTTTATTCATTTTTACGGGATTAGCTCACCCCTGCACAGGTCACTGACCCACATCGGGGCCTGGGGGGCGAAAATGTAGACTTACTTCCTTGCCCCCATTAGTCCCTGTTCACCAAGCAGTAAAGTAGGTACCTGGTGTAAATCGAAAGTTGCGAATTCGTATTCAGGGAAAGTTGTTGGAGCTTCCAATAACTTCATGACATAAACCACTGACTCTTCAGGCTTCTACGCCCTTGACTCTTCAGGCTTCTACGCCCTTAACTCGTGAGACATAAAGGCAAGCATGAGATTAGCATGCTTCCCTGTTGGGCGCTGTAAACGCTTCTGCGCTTCACCTTACACAAGGATGTAGGGGAGTGCCCAATAAAAAAAAAAAAAAATACTACTACTACTACTACTACTTTTTTTTTTAAACATGGCCTCCAGCCTCCCCCAATAGCCACACCTTCGCCACCATTTAATTACCTTAATATTAAATATCCTAATACATAAGTAGCTATCCTATCTGTGTTAAATTAGTTGAGCCGCAGATCTATGCGGCATTCAGTGACAGTAGCCTCATAGTCAATATCTGCAGCAGTTGTCGGAGTTGGGGCAGAAGCTCTCGTTCCCCTGAGGCAGAGCAAAGCCGACAGAAGGAGAGAGAAAGACAGTCGACATCTCATCCAGGCTGTAACATAACTTCTGGGCTGCTGCTTCTGTTCGGAGATCAACTCCGCGAGTCTGGCGTCGAAACATCTTGCACTTGGTCCCATCCCACCAGAGGTTGTGAACACTAGAGGAGTGAAGCTGCCTTGACCAACGTTTAGAATTCTCTCCCCATATGCCCTTCTCTTGTCGTTCTCGTTCCTCCTAAATGCAGCATCGAGAGCTAGGTTACGGTGACATGCGGCCATGGAATAAAAAATCCTGATGTCGAAGAAAGCTCGCTGTCCCAGCGTCCAGAATCCTCGAGCACTGACGTCCACACGGGCTTCGTTAGATGTGTTTGAAGTCCTGTGTTGGAAAATCTCACCGTCCAATGGAAGGAGGGTCGGTTCTACCATGACATCCCGGCAGATTTCCTTCAACATATTTGCTGTGAGATCCTTTACCTCGTCATGCCTCATGCATATGAAGCCCCCCTTCTTGCACACCATGGTGTGATCGCCATCATAGGAAGAGCCACACACGCATTGGGAGGGCAAACCTTCTACTGGCCGACCGTACCTTAGAGCAATGGCATCTGTAAATTCTTGTTTATTAAGACTGAAACCATTTGCCCTTATCGGTAACGTAGTTAACCAGTTCGAGGCGCCCACCTCCTGTGCTATAGCTACTTTTTTTTCAAATTTTCTGGTACCTGCAGCAATAGTTGCTGCAACTTATCATTTTGGCAGTGCTGTCGATCTGTCGTAATGGACCTACGAATCTTATTTACTTCACTACTACTACTACTACTACTACTACTACTACTACTACTACTAATAATAATAATAATAATAATAATAATAATAATAATAATAATAATCATAATAATAATAATAATAAAGAGCCATAGAGAAATACAAAATTTAAAATAATCAAAAGTGAGGAACAATATACAGTATGTATGTTGTGTTGTCAATAGTAAGAGAGACAGTTGCGACCTTGCAATTGTGTGAAAATGAGGCAGAAAGTCAGATCATCAACCTAGGACTTGGTCACAATTTTCGTGATGCCATGTGACAGCAAAGTCTACCATAGACAACACATTATGCTTCCAATATCTTCCCAGGCAGTAGTACCTTCCTGTTTGGTAACTGCCTAATACCTACTACCTGTTAACCACGTCCAGTATTTACACAACAAACTTCCTCACCCACAAGTTATCATTCACAACATAAATTCTTATCAATTGTCACGAATTTTATCACTCTCATTATCAAGGGTGAACAAACTTCTCTTGCGTTCAATCTGATAAATAGATGGGATTTATTTAAGTGTCGTTCATCGGTTGACAAATTATCCTCATCAGTCACTTCCCACCTTGTAATATGGCGGTGTTCTCATCATCCCAATTAACTAATATGACTCAAGTACTCCACGTTCCTTTCACAGATAAAGTCACCCTCATCTAACATTCCAAACCTACTCCAGCATATTATCTCTGGAGTGCTTTTCGTCGCCCGGGAAACCTTGATCAAGCGCCTTCAGCATTACGAGTATAACTCAAAAGCTTCCATGTTCTTTGTTATATGTCAAGAGTCCGTCGTCTAGAATCACAGCCATAATAACGCCAGAGGTTGAGGTAAGGGGCGTCGTCTCTCCACTACATAATGTCATTCTTTGCTGGATTTCATTCTTTCCAGCCGTTTTAATCCACGGTAAAAGATCCCTCACACAAGCATTACGACAGTCAGCCAGTCTGTGAACGATTTACACATCTTAGCTCCGGCAATTTCCCTCTAAGTTAAAGTTAAATCATCGGTGTTACACGAATCGTCGACATCTTAAAACTCTACCAATAAAGTCTTCCAAAGCTCTGGGTACAGTTTGTGATCGTAGCGTTTTTTATTGCATTATGGCGGTGTTAATGTGAAGTTCATTACTCTTGTGCAAAAACTGGTACTTGTAGACGGAGACTGAAGGTAACGTGGCGTGAAGAGGAGAGACTTGTATACCCCAAGAGATTCGTTGTTTATAACCTTGTGTTCACGTCAGTCATTCAGTCATTCAGTTAGTCAGTCAATCAGTTAGTTAGCCAGCCATCCAGCCAGTCAGTCAGTCATCCAGCAAGCCAGCCAGCCACAGTGAGTCAGTCAGCCGGCAAGCCAGTCCCACTATTAGTTCTCAATTTAAAAACTTAATACCCTTGCTTTGAACCACCTTTTGAGGACGAGTAATCAGACAGAACTGTGATTACACATTACTCGGTTATCTCTGTTGATGGCGGCTACCGCTTTCATGTGCTCATTACAAAATCAAATTAAAATTACACCTAAAAAATAGATGAAACCCAGAGATAACATTACCGATAGACGATTTCGATAGGAAGGTAGAATGTTTTAAATATGATTGTATATAAACACACACACACACACACACACACCGGCAGCCCCCCACCCACCTCGCGCAGTCCGCCATCACAACAAAATTCAGCCCATAAGAGCCCGCACTGATAGATATAAGAATAGCACCATCCCATCTATTGTTAAAATAATAAACAGCTCCTGATTTATGTACTGTACAGCCCTGTAAATGTATTCAATGCATATTATATCATTATGTCTAAATCAAATGTAAGTGTATATTTTCAGCCACCGGCTGCAACTCTATTAATAAACCGTTTATTATTATTATTATTATTATTACACACACACACACACACACACACACACACACTGCTCACTCATGGAACACAACAATAAATAAATACATACACCTAAAAAAAAAAAAAAAAAAACACTGAAACACAAGTCACTGCCGTAGATCACATTCACCATAGTAAGAGTGAGGTCACCAGGAATCACCAAGACCTTTGGTAATTAGGGTCACCGCCAGTCATGAGTGCCAACCTTCCCAGTGTCAATCATGGAGAGACAAAGCAACAAGGCACTGCTGCTATCCTTCTCAGTTGCCCGCACAGAGAGGTCAAGTGTTCCGTCTCCTCTTACCGTTTATACTCGGGCGGCACTAAGTGGAAGGCAGAACCACTTAGTTTACCCATAGTGGAAGGCAGAACTACTTAGTTTACCCATAGTGGAAGGCAGAACCACTTAGTTTACCCATAGTGGAAGGCAGAGCCACTTAATTTACCCATAGTGGAAGGCAGAACTACTTAGTTTACCCATAGTGGAAGGCAGAACCACTTAGTTTACCCATAGTGGAAGGCAGAGCCACTTAATTTACCCATAGTGGAAGGCAGAACCACTTAGTTTACCCATAGTGAAAGGCAGAACCACTTAGTTTACCCATAGTGGAAGGCAGAACCACTTAGTTTACCCATAGTGGAAGGCAGAACCACTTAGTTTACCCATAGTGGAAGGCAGAACCACTTAGTTTACCCATAGTGAAAGGCAGAACCACTTAGTTTACCCATAGTGGAAAGCAGAACCACTTAGTTTACTCATATGATGTTAAGTGGAAGGCAGAACCACTTAGTTTACTCATATGATGTTAAGTGAAAGGCAGAACCACTTAGTTTACTCATATGATGTTAAGTGAAAGGTAGAACCACTTAGTTTACTCATATGGTGTTAAGTGAGTCAGAACCACTTAGTTTACTCATATGATGCAGAGCGAAAGGCAGAACTACTTAGTTTACTCATATGATGTTAAGTGGAAGGCAGAACCACTTAGTTTACTCATATGATGTTAAGTGAAAGGTAGAACCACTTAGTTTACTCACAAACGTTACTTAAGTGACTCAACGAAACATACATTATAAAAAAAAATAATATTAAGTTTTAAAACGTCGATTTTTTTTATAAACCACAAATAAAGACATAATTGGCTCTTTAAACTTTCACACCCTGAATCATACGAGAGCTGTAAGGCCGAGTCTCTCTATGTACTGTACACCAACGTATAATATTAACCTTAGTGTTTGTTACGCTTTTACTTAATCAGTCACAATGTTCAGTAATCCGTTCACTAGTACTCTAACATTACCGAGGAGGGCATATTAAGCTTTACTGTCTCCACACACCTGTTAATACCACATACTAGCGAGATATAGAGTCACAAGAAAGATATTTTATAGTTGGTCAACATGGATGGTACAGTACCCCCTAGCTAGCAATGGTACAACTCAAACCCGCTACAGGTGACCTTAAAAGTCTTTCTATCTACAGCTACTAAATATACTGTAAATACTTCACGAGATCCTACACAACAACACAAGGAAAGTAGAACTATAATAACGAGGCGAATAGTCTGTAGAGAAACACGACACTTATTATAGTAGATGAGTGAGAGGGTGAGTGTGTTACTGAGCGAGGTGTGTTACTAGGAGGGAGTGTGTTACTGAGTGAGGTGTGTTACTAAGGGGAGTGTGTTACTGAGTGGGGTGTGTTACTAAGGGGGAGTGTGTTACTGAGTGGGGTGTGTTACTAAGGGGGAGTGTGTTACTGAGTGGGGTGTGTTACTGTGAAGGGGATGCTGGAATAGAGCACTGAAGGAGGGATGACCCAACATACAGTGACGTGGGGAAGTTCAAATTTAGGAGGAAAACTTGAAGGATCCAGAGAAGCCATCAGAAGAAATCCTAAATATGGATATTAGTAACTAAGGGTTTTCCAGAGGCTTAGTGACGGAGCAAGGAAGGTGAGTGAGAGGAGGAATGCAGCAACAGCGGCAAGCGGTGATACAAAAAAAGAGGAGTTGCTGGAATGACGCAGAAGCCACCAACAATGGAGGTGGAGGAAGGGTAGGGTGGGTAATGTGTCCCCCCCTCCTCCCACCCCCAGCCTCCTACCCAGTGCTCCTAGGGTAGGGTGGGTAATGTGTCCCCCCCTCCTCCCACCCCCAGCCTCCTACCCAGTGCTCCTAGTTGTCGGGATCACAAGTCAAAGATCATAGGATAATCTCTACCTGGTTAAAATCCACCTGTAATTATGTCAGGTTCTCAGTGGTCACCAACACCCTGGATGCCTAGTAGTGACCAGCGGGGCCTCACCACCACAACCCAGGTAGTGAACTTCCAAGAAATACCTCACCGCGAGTTTTAAAGATAAAGTTTATAAAAAAAACGGTACTTAAGAAATCCTTTATCATACGCACAAAGGCTGCCGACAATAACAGCAGCGGCCGTCAACAAGATCACAGACAAGACACGTTATCAGTTATGGGTTATGGAAGATATTTGTATCTATGTCAGCTGGGATTCCCGACGACCTGCTCTATAAGTGCCTCTCAGGGTTGGCAGATGATAAGTCCCAGTCGGGTGTCATCACTCCTCGGTTACTAGGTGCGTGCCGATAAACCAGAAATTCTAAGTACAGAAGAAAATATGATGACGTCGACATTATTATTCTGCGCCGTGGGCTACAACATGTGATTATTACTGACAAACTTTCCGAGAGGTGTACAATAAACAGTGGTGGGTTTCAACACAACTGGCAGAGGTTCCCAGGTGGTGAGGGTAACACCCATGGTCACGCCTCTCCTGCACCTGCTGTGATGCTCCTGCGACAATACTGTACACCTGGAATAGTGCTGCTCGTGTCTCTTATCCTCACCTTCCTGCTAGGCTCCATCCTAAACACTTATACTCACTTTAGCCAACTGGTCAGTCCCGTTACACCTGAGGGGAAGTCATGCAACACCACTTACTCCCACATCCTCAAAATCCACGAGAAATATACGTCAAACACAAGCAGGTTGAAGACGTCAGAAGACAAGTTTATAACAGGAAAAACTTCTAGATATGAAGGTTACTGTATGACGAAAACGAGGAAGGGAAAAACGTATTTCTTTCACAACTGTTTCTAGGACAATAATCTTCGTCGTCGACTTTTAAGGAAGAGTTCACTTTCCCGGGTACCTCGTCGGTGTTGACCTTCTGAGAAAGTGTAACCCTAACTAGGTACTGATGATCTCGTGGAGGCTCTGGCAAAGGAAGATGATGGGTTATGGAGTAAGTCGTTTCTAAGTACTTGTCTATAATAAGTAAGTGTGTGTGTGTGTGTGTGTGTGTGTGTGTGTGTGTGTGTGTGTGTGTGTGTGTGTGTGGACAATAAGTGAAGGTAGAGTACATGTGGTGGTAGGCTGAGTGTGCGGTGACTCGTGTTAAGCTGTGCTAGTGGATACCATAACCAACCCAACATAAAACAAATTCAAAGCTAAAAATACAAAACTTAACTTCTACATAACACGTCCTTACGGTAAACACCTGTACATAGTTTGCGTTACAGCGTATTTATTTTTTATTTTTAGTTTATTTATTATATATTCGTGTATTACAGCTATTTAGTACTAAGGGGAATACAGTCCGTGGTTCAGAGCTTATGTGTTATCCACATTTTTGGCATAGGACATTAAACTAAATTAATTATATTTCGTAAGAATAACAGGAACTTTTTTTTTACATTTCTATAAGAACATAATAACATTACTTTAATAAGAAAAGAGAATATAATTTACCCATGTGGTGTTTCAATGAAAATAGTGACTAATAATATTGGACCCGTGTGTGTGTGGTGGGGAAGATGGCGCCAGATATACACACCATAAAAATACCATAAGTATTATCAAAAAGAAAATACCATTGTAACGTGTGCCAGCTTGGTCTTCGTACTGAGCACCTAGCGTATTACATCCCAGATCCCCTTTATAATTGGCAGGATTGTTTCACCACTGAACTTGTTAGTATACCATCAAGAACCTTGGTTCGACGCCTCATCAAACAGAACTGATTGGGAAAATTTGGGGATTATTTGAACATTAATAAAATGTCTGTAATTTTTACCCATAGGTCGAGAGTCTCTGGTTTAATATAAGAATAATGCCCACTGAATTATATTGAATTAGATGAAAGCTGTAACTGGTAAACAAGTGTGTTTGTATTACACTACTTATTTCTATCTTTTATCACCAGTTCATGTTTATTATTTCTATCATTAATACAACATCACATAAATCGTTGTCAATAAAAGCTCTTTACAACTCACTCGTTACTATTTATACAAATCACACATCATAGAGTCTTACTTAAATCTGAGTAGTTTACATGATAGGTGTTATACTAAATCTGAGTAGTTTACATGATAGGTGTTATACTAAATCTGAGTAGTTTACATGATAGGTGTTATACTAAATCTGAGTAGTTTACATGATAGGTGTTATACTAAAATCTGAGTAGTTTACATGATAGGTGTTATACTAAATCTGAGTAGTTTACATGATAGGTGTTATACTAAAACTGAGTAGTTTACTTGATAGGTGTTATACTAAATCTGAGTAGTTTACATGATAGGTGTTATACTAAATCTGAGTAGTTTACATGATAGGTGTTATACTAAAACTGAGTAGTTTACATGATAGGTGTTATACTAAATCTGAGTAGTTTACATGATAGGTGTTATACTAAAACTGAGTAGTTTACTTGATAGGTGTTATACTAAAACTGAGTAGTTTACATGATAGGTGTTATACTAAAACTGAGTAGTTTACTTGATAGGTGTTATACTAAAACTGAGTAGTTTACTTGATAGGTGTTATACTAAAACTGAGTAGTTTACATGATAGGTGTTATACTAAAACTGAGTAGTTT
The DNA here is from genome assembly GCF_018991925.1 of Homarus americanus. Classification (NCBI taxonomy): domain Eukaryota; kingdom Metazoa; phylum Arthropoda; class Malacostraca; order Decapoda; family Nephropidae; genus Homarus; species Homarus americanus. Next base: position 10,038,461 of record NW_024722227.1, read on the forward strand.
ACTTGATAGGTGTTATACTAAATCTGAGTAGTTTACATGATAGGTGTTATACTAAAACTGAGTAGTTTACATGATAGGTGTTATACTAAATCTGAGTAGTTTACATGATAGGTGTTATACTAAAACTGAGTAGTTTACATGATAGGTGTTATACTAAAACTGAGTAGTTTACATGATAGGTGTTATACTAAATCTGAGTAGTTTACATGATAGGTGTTATACTAAATCTGAGTAGTTTACATGATAGGTGTTATACTAAAACTAAGTAGTTTACATGATAGGTGTTATACTAAAACTGAGTAGTTTACATGATAGGTGTTATACTAAAACTGAGTAGTTTACATGATAGGTGTTATACTAAAACTAAGTAGTTTACATGATAGGTGTTATACTAAAACTAAGTAGTTTACATGATAGGTGTTATACTAAAACTGAGTAGTTTACATGATAGGTGTTATACTAAAACTGAGTAGTTTACATGATAGGTGTTATACTAAATCCTTGCGGTATAATGGTATACTAATTCAAGTATTACCCTAATTCTAAGTGGCATATTAAATGGTATACCTACTCAAGTGGTATGCCAAATCTAAGTGGTATACCAAGCTTGGGGTGGTATACTCTTGTGGAATAACATATCAGGACAATCGAGTAGACTACGAAGTTTGAAAAGTAAACCAATCCAGGTGGTATACTGAAAGCCTGTTTAGTTTACAGTCCAATGAAACGAGACAGATTTCAGATTTGCGAGACAGATCTTTGAACCTGTCACGTCAGCACTGTGTCACCGAGCAGGTCACGCCGAGTCAGTGTTGTTGTCCAGGGCTGTGATCACAACACTGTCTATTTATAGTCTTAAATCACCCTCAACACACCAGCTGTTCATCTCGTGACCCCATAATTCACCATCTGATACTCATCTTACCTAACGCGGAAACACGTACAACGGTTTACTAATAGAGTATATCGGTACTGTAGTTATCATTGGGAATATTACTATTATTGTCATTATAATTTATACTACTACTACTACTACTACTACTAATAATAATAATAATAATAACAACATTAATACTACCACTACTACTAATAATAATACATTGATAAAAAAAAAACTCGGGATACAAGCGGCCATTAAACCACTTGATAACTTCAGGAACACATCACCCTCTCACCACCAACCACAAGGTACACCCTCAAGCATGTAGGCCAGTAGGCTAGGGCTGGGCCGGCCCCTCTCAACCTCTCTGTCATCCCCACCAGTATAGTACGTCTTATCACAGCCTCCTGATTATATTTACGCGTCACGAGGAGGAACACATGACTGTTCTGTGTGTGTGTGTGTGTGTGTGTTATAAACGGTATTGACTACTGATACTCCTACATCTACACCCCAGCCAAGTGTACCTGGCCCAGAATACACTCCTCCAGTTCTTCTAAATTACCCCCACCTCCTTTAAATTAACTTGAGTCCTTTAAAAAGTTTTCAGATTCCTACTATTCAACTATACACTCCCCCTCACCTTTGGAATGGAGCCATGAATTTAAATTATCCTTAATATATGAGATCTTTCTTCTCCACACAACTACAGTCTCGTCACCTTCACCTCACCTCAATCATCACCAAAAGCTACAGACACCATCAATAATAAATAATATGTTCGTCACCTTCAACATTTATAAATTAGCCTCCAACACAATGTGAACTTCGCCCAGGTCGGTCCACCATCAGGTGCCCCCTCACTTATACAACTTTGTGTTTTGTCATCGAGTTCTCATTACTAAATTTCCTTTATGTGCCTTTCTACTATGCTTATGTTCTGCGGCTACTGGTCAATTCTATTCCGACCATTTACTTAATATCTTACTGCGCCCATTACATTTTTTCTTCTTCTAAAATCCTTCCTTTACACATGATTAATTTCTTCCAGACAGCACCAACCTTCACAACGCTCTGCCCAACATGCCTCCACCCATCTTCCCTTTTTCTTTAAATTTTTTACCTCACTGCCATTGCAAACGAGAAACCTTGCGACATTTTATATCAACTAAAGCTCCATCATTGGCCATCTCTCACCAGCACGACGATATTCAAACTCCCCTCTGCTCCAACAACACTTCCATTGTACAGTTGAGGACATTTCCGAGTAGTACTCTCAGCGTGAATCCGAGGCCCCAGTGTGAGGTGCACACAGTAGTGTGGGACCATAGATTACATGATGTGGTATGGACGTTTTTAACGTGGAGTAAATATCAACTGTCCTGCAGTGGACAATGTAAGGCTGAAACACTTGGTTACACATAATAAATCTACCACTTTATTTATCCTCAAGCAAAGTGTAAGAGACGTTAGTATAGTGCTGGGCTTTATGGAGTGTGGTGGCGGCGGGGTGCCTCGGATACTGAGACAAAGTCAATAGTCTGGCTAGCAGCATTTCTGTCCAATCGCCGAATTAACTGACTGACTGTACCATATATCACTCACGTGGCGGGAGAAGCATCTTCTCCGATCATTACACACATATTTACACCATTAATATGGTATAGTATATTGTTGTAGCATACAAAACACTCGTATAAATACCATTTCTCCTCAAGCAAAGACACATTTCGTCGTGGCTCAAAGTTGACGTGAAGAGCATGACTTATGTCCACACACTATAGCAGACAGGATGCTTTATTTGTTTATTTCAACGAAACTTCAACCTAATGTAAAGTATCAGGATTCAGAGATTAATTATTTCTTACTTAACACAACAGTATGGCGGTGCAACTGTCCCCGGTCCTCCATCCAGTTGTAGAATGTATTAAAATGTGTTTGAAGGCTAATTTATCGCACCAATGTTGACAACTAATGTTCGAAATGGAAATAGTTCTCTGTTATCACGATAGAAAATATTGGAAGCCTTTGCGCTGTATTACAAATTTATAACTTTATTTTGGTTGTTTTATGGGTGATAATGTCGTGATAATAACGTAATAGACATTGTTGCTTCAACTCTGTCATTAATAACATTTACTGTAGAGTTATACACAAGAGCTACCATAGACGACATTAAAATTTGATAACTTATATTATCGGGAACATTAAGTTATACTGTCAATACTCGATATACTGTCTTATCCTCACCCACACTACACTATATATCACCTTTAATCTTAACAATATAAACATAATAATACAATAACAGGTGAACTATCAGTATAAAGGTTCAGCAAACATAAATACAACTTCCAAACTCCATTTCCTCGATCACCTCATGGTGACCTGACGGGTTTAGATTGTCAGATTTGCCCCGCGAGGGGGCTAGTTTATTGGGAACCTCCTTGCATTTGTGCAAGGCACAGCGCAAAAGCGTTTACAGCGCCCAACAGAGAAAGAAGCATGCGGAGTTCATGCTTGCCGTCTTGACTTATGTATTTAAGGGTGTAAGTGCCAGAAGGGCCATGGTTTTGTGAGCAAGTTACTTATTGTGACAAGATGAGTGTGTGGTGAGAGAATTCCAAGTGTGGCAAGTCCCAAATAAGTCAAGGACTGGTGCCACCGTCTGGCTCTGTGGGGCTCAGGTCAAGGCTCACCCGTGTGGGACTGTTGGGCGCTATAAACGCTTCTCCTTGCACAAGATGTAAGGGGATACCCAATAAACTAGCCCCCTCGCGAGGCAAATCTGAAAATATGTTGTGCTGGTGTGTTTAATTGGTGTTGGTGATCCTGTTAAGCGAGGGCTGGTGACATCCGAAGTGGTGAGCGGATGGCACCAAGAATCACGGATCAGGTTGGGTTGGTGACATCCCTCACCTTCTCACCCCTCTCTCACACATCACCCTCTCATCCCTCTTAAACACAACACAGCCCACCATATGTGTTGACATATGAAGGTAATAATAAATTTGGTCTTTCATGTTGAGGTGTAATGCTGGGACGTTAAAAGCTCATATAAAGTTAATTGTTGGTTGTTTTCAGCTAACACGATGTGTGTGGTGGTGATGCCGAATATATATTGTCAAGGCGAGGGTGTGTGTGGGGTGGAGGAAGGTTCCCTGACATTATAAATATTTATTTATTTATTTATTTATCTTTTATTTATTTTTTTTAATTTGTGCATTTTGTGTTTCAGAAGGAAAAATTCTCAGACGGAGTCCACCGCGATCCCCGGTAAACACTTCGGGTTCACGAGTTGATGCTCTCGGGGTTCACACCTCACAGGAGGGTGGACTGACAACGCTGACTGTAACAGTTGGAAAAGTTCCCAAATGTACATTCCTTCCACGTCATATCATTCCAAACTCACTGGAATGTCTCAATTGCCCGCTGTACGTGTTCTTACCATCGAGGATTTATCCCAAGCTTCCTGAGTAATTCACAATACAATCTTATTCCTACTCCAGCTGGCTGCCAGTCTCCCACCCCCCACGTCCGTCGTTCAGTATCCACCCTATCTTGTCATTTTGCTTTTATTAAAATGATCGATGTTCTCATGAAGTTGAAACTATTATCCCTCATCTCTTTCAACCCAGATGTTTAATATATTATTCCACTACTTGTCAACACGGTGATATTTTCTTCTTCCACACTCTCTCACGGTTTACCTTCATGACAACATCCTTGACCTGTTTGCCTGGTTCTGGCGATAAAGCCAAGAGCCAAGAATGATTTCTTAAGTAACTCTACAGCTGTTGCCTCAGTTGGTCAAGTAAGATTCAGATTTGTCCCGCTAGTTTATCGCATCCTGTGCAAGGCGAAGTGTCAAAGTGTTTACAGCGCCCAACAGTTCATGCTTGCCTTCTTGGACTCTACGACTAAGGACGCACGTGTCTGAATGCCACGGATTGTGTAGACAAAGAGCGTGTGGAGGGAGAATTTTCGATGCAATTCACCTGTATATGTGACAGGTCCCTAATAATGTTAAGTACCTGTCTCTAAGAGGAGGTTTGGTCAAGGAGAGACGTACGTTAGTGGAATGGGGTTGGCAACGCTTGACCCTGCAACAGGTCAAAGTAGGTCAAGAATAGGGAGAGAGCACCTGGGCCAGCAACAGATAAAAAGGGGGGAGAGGAGTCGTACGTGCCCCAGCAACACGTCAGAGTAGGTCAAAAATGGGGGATGAGTGGGTAGGTACCTTTGTTATCACAGTGGACGAGATGAGTGGGTAGCGTCACGCTGTCTGGCCACACCACGGTCAGTAAGGGTGAGTGAGCTGGCACCATCTGGTTTCTGTTCGACCCACCCTTACAGTACACACACACCCGCCGCGAGCACACTATCACCCGCTCGCTACTTGTGATGCCTGGTAACGTATCTCTATCTCTTACAACGCAGATCCTCACACAACCTTCAGACCGACTCTAATCAAATAATAGATAACAAACTATAATTATATGCCATTTTTTTTTACCGGAGACATAAAAGTCACACGAGAAGGAGTGTTTACGTGAGTGAGTCCTCTGCTTCGAAAGCTGACATAAGGACTAAATAAACAATTATAGAAGAGGTTGATATAATCCTGGAGCTGAGTTTCACGCTCCCTGGGTCACAAGTCGACGGGTCTGTGGCACCAATGGACATATCGTATTTTTTTTTTACGGGGATTAGCCCACCCGGGCACAGGTCACTGACCCACATCGGGGCCAGGGGGGCGAAAATGTAATAATAATAATAATAATAATAATAATAATAATAATAATAATAATAATAATAATAATAATAATAATAATAATAATAATAATAATAATAAAGAACCATAACGAAATACACAAAAAAAACAGAAGTGAGAAACGATATATGTATGTTGTGTTGAAAATGGTTAGAGAAACAATTGAGACCCTGCAATTGTGTGTAAATGAGGCAGAAAGTCAGATCAGTAACCTGGGACTTTGTCACAATTTTTTTAATGCCATATGGCAGCAGGGTCTACCAATAGACAATACACTATGCTTCCAATATCTTCGCAGGCGGTAGTACCTCCCTGTTTGGTAGCTGCCTCCAACCTACTTGACCACTACATGTAACACGCAGGATTTCTCCATATTATAATGTATGCTGTTACAGCTACTTCTTATTCTTATTCAGGTAAATCTGATTTGCCTAAATAAACTCAGTATATAAAACATACACACGTCACGTTATATAGTGTACAGTACGTGTAGGAGGAGGGCAGTAGGTACACACTCCTTGTGACCGTTAAGTGTAAAAAATATGTTTGCCTTTAATCTTTTATTAACACAAACTTATATGTTCCCTTGAGTCACAGTCAGTGGCAGTATAATGAACAGTCCATCTGACCATAATAACTATTAACTTGCATTAAATATACTGTATTAAACGACTTGACCCTTATGTGGCACTAAATCATATACTTTAAAAACCAGAGAGGGCGGACACCTCACGAACCTCCAGGAACATTACATTTTCTTCTGTATTATCAGAGCAACGCGAGAAAATATCCCCTCGGTACTTACCCTGATGAGTGCACATGAAAAATCCAGTATTCAAAGTAGATGGAGTGAAGTGCCTGTGATAAGTAAAATTATATAATAAACAACTTCTTATCTCAGTATAATGTTCCAAAGTATAATGTTCCAAATTTATCTATCTAGTTGTTGTAATAAACTACAATGAAAGCAATAATAAAATGGTCTAGGAAATGTGAAGTTAATCTGTAAAAACTGACAAACTACTGTACATTGTCTCAGTATACAGTACAAGGGTTGTTCCTCTGTGCGTCTCACGTGTAAGTGTTCTCACTTAAAGCCGTAAGTATCAAAATAAGGGAAATCTTTACCCAACTTGAGACAAATGAATATTTAGTTGTAGAATGTACACACGTAATGTTGTTATGTCTTAAGCTCAAATAAAGAGACAACAAAAAACAACTGAGGATTATTGCACGTTGCCTCAAGACTGTATGATGAATTAACTACACCAAAAAGATAAGCTCAGCCGAGCAAACATGTACAGTAAACACAACTACCCAATTTATCCACATACTGTATATCCAAGGTGAACCGGTATGTGGTAAAACGATTGACGTCAGCCATCATACACTACGGCTGAGTCATGTCCATTAACATAGTACTAATATGCTGTACTGTATGCTACCAGCCATGTTCTCTTATAATATCCATATGAACACATTTCCTGACCCCCCCTTATATATATATATATATATATATATTCATTCTCTGCCCGCGTGCTGTACTGCCTGTTCCACCCACAATGGCCACCACACTAGTTTGTACCCGTGTGTGAGTAATATCACTCCCACCCAGGCCGCCTTAATCACGAAAATACCAGTTTGTATTCTGTCACAGTCCAAAGCCACCATTCATTTTACATTAGTTTCAGAGTGTCGTAGAATAATAAATACATTTTAAGTAACTAGCCGATGTATTTAGAATTAACTGAATAAACAACTCAAAACATCCATAAACATGTTAAGTAACAATAAACTTTAAGGGTACACCTTAACGACTCAGAAGGATCATATACTGAGGCCAAATTTTAGCGGCGTCCACTAATGACTTCTAAGTGATATTTTGTGAGGCAAACTTTTATTCCAACTTCATTTAAATTAGTAATATGTTAATCATAAAGCTAAATTATACATTTTGTCTCCTGGCACCCGACAGTGTGTCAGGAGGTGCCACTATCTCTATCCGATACCTCATCAGTGCTATCACAAGTATGCCCAGGAACACACACAGACTCCTGCCTGCACCATGACTGACGTCCATTGTAGTGGTGTTTCAATAATATTGATGTCTGCATACCTTTCTGCCTCACGTCTCCACACCACTATAGGTCTGCCATTAGCAGGAGCGGTGGTTCGTTGTCTGACCTTGGTGCCATCTTCCAAGAAAGGACTGGTGTGATAACTGCACCTCAGCACCTCTAAGAAGATCCATTTTCAGGGAACGATTCCGACGGGCCAGGTTGATGAGACTGAGGTCTTGGTTAGGAGTAGTCAGACAAGTATGACCTTGACCTGGTCTCCTGATGTTACAACCCCTCCTCCAGGTCAACATCTTCCAGCACCTAAACAGCTTTGGCGATACTTCGCCTTGACCTAGATATCGTCTGTCACCAACAAGGGATATCGAGCAACACCAACATGTAGGTAAAAAAACTTCATGACGACCTCAGACTAGAATAACTGCTTCTGGGGGACGCATAATAGCGTTTTGTCATGCCTGATTTCATACAACTTTGTTTTGTTTTCTTGTAAGTCGTACGACTCTCTAATCACTAATACCCTTAATTTGGGTTACCGCTATACTGTATAGTAATCGACATTTAACATACGAAACAAGTTTTCCTTTAATTAGCTTTATCGTTTATACATACGCTGATGACTAAGTCAGTGCCGTGAAAGGACCACGGCAGACCCGTCATACATGATTCAATACCTGTGAAACCATGAGGCACAACTCAACAACAGCTGGAGTCCACTACAGACGACCTTGGGTGTATTTTGTAATATGTTTTATTCACAAGATCTTGTCATGAGGGACTAAAGGTACTGACAAGAAACGAAAAATTCAGCAGGCGGATGGACGGACAGACAACGCAATACTAATAAAATTTCTTAAGGTTGTATAAAAACAGACATATGACAGTGGGTCCCACAGGTCCGTTTAAGACAGTGTGGGAATTACAAATAACTGTATACTTGGCCTTCAGTACACACGGATGGAGCCTGGGTGGCACTGCACTCAACCTCCTTCACTTCCCTCACTGTAAATTTAAGTACCTATTTACAGCTAGGTGGCGTAGGATCAAACCAGCGAGCCTTAAGGAGAAGAGGTATATCCACTCGGCCGCTGTAGCTCTAAAATAGACACAGGAAAGAAAGAAAAATAATCTTGGTAATAAGCAGGAAGTCTAGCGGGCGTTGCCCCACCAGTGAACTTCATCGCGGATAGTAACAGTGGCCACACCCACCCCACTCGTGATGCCCGGTACAACTCTCGTCCACGTGACTAAGCCTTGAGGAGAGAGGAATAAATGGGTCGTAATCCTGTAAGAAACTTCATATTTTATAAGGGTGTTCCACGGTAGGAGGACGAAGCTGGGCTGGTGGGTGTAGTCACCAAGTGAAAGAATTAGTACTGATAGTGTACGTACATGAAGTCATATACTGTATAGATACTTTTCAGGTGTGTGTGTGTGTTGCATGTATATATCGAGCAGTGGTCCTCCCCACCCTGCTATATGGCAGTGAGACATGGGTCACACACAGGAGGCACCCCAAGACACTTGACAACATTCACCAATGTAGTCTACGTTCCATCCTCCGAGTTCGCTGGGAAGACAAGAGAACAAATGCCAGTGTTCTTGCTGACTCCAAGTGTTGGATCATCGAGGATACCATTATCCATGAACAACTACGCTGGACTGGCCATGTTACCCACATGGACGACAGTAAGCTGTCAAAGCAGCTACTTTACAGTCACCTAACGAATAGTAAATGTAATGCTGGCGGGCAACTGAAAATGTATAAGGATAGTCTTAAAACAAACCTGAAAAAGTCCCAAATCGACCCCCTTACCTGGGAGACGATCACTCCACACGTAACGCTTGGAGGAACACCACACGAAAAGGTGTCAATACTTTCGAGTTAGCCCGACTGCATACCGAGGCAGACAAGCGCCAATGCCAGAAAGACGCTGCCGCCGCCCCTCCCGCACTAGATGTAGCCCTCCACATGTGTAACATCTGTGGACGGCTCTGCCGGTCCCGTATCGGCCTCTCTAGTCACCAACGAAGGTGACATCCTTAATAACTCATATCATTGTATCATAGCTGGATAATCGTCATACCCGATTCCGAGTGACAGAAAAGTAATAGTAGTAGTAGTATGTGTGGGTGTGGTGTGTGTGTGTGTGTGAGAGAGAGAGAGAGAGAGAGAGAGAGAGAGAGAGAGAGAGAGAGAGAGAGAGAGAGAGAGAGGCTGGCCTATGTGACGAGACTTCTTCACGAGATGAGCTACAATGATTCACTTCATTAACCCAAGGTCACCAGTCCAACAAGGAGTGAAACTCTAGACGATCCAGCCAAGGTCACCAGTCCAAATGAATAACGGATTTTACCACTGGAAAATAATCAACATACAATAACAGTTTTCGAGACTTTTCTTCAGAAGCATTATGATTTTAATGCGGATCTGGTCCTGAGTCCTGAAGCCAATACAATGAGACAATGTATTTGAAAGACAAAACTCAATAGCGTGGAAAAATTCTTTCAGTCTGTTAACGCGGAAGAGACTATATTGGAACGATTAAAGTAATAAAAAAATGACAAAATATACACAAACTTTAATAATATTACGATGTTTATCCTGAATGAACTAAAACTGTTCTTACTATCCGACACCAACATAATAATAATTACAACAACAGCAACAACAACAACAATAATAATAACAATAATAATAACAATAATAATAACAACAATAATAATAATAATAATAATAATAATGGTAGCCCCTCGTGTAGCGAGGATGGCCCTAGGACCACCTAGGCGTGAATTTGTTTAAGGTGTAGAAGCTGTCGCCAACATAACAACCGCACCCTAAATTAAAGAGTTGCATGACCCAGTGTCAAGAAATAGTCCGAAAAGACAGGACAACTCGCCAACTGCACTGGCTAACCATTACCCCGGAACACGATCCGCAAGTCGATAAACATTCAGGTCCCAAATTACTGCTGGGTAGACAGAGGCAAATGGCGTAAAGAAACTTGCCCAGAAACACTGCCCCATGACACTACAACACTATATATACCGTCCATGACACTACAACACTACATATACCGTCCATGACACTACAACACTACATATACCGTCCATGACACTACAACACTACATATACCGTCCATGACACTACAACACTACATATACCGTCCATGACACTACAACACTACATATACCGTCCATGACACTACAACACAATAAAATGTGGCCCTCAGCCTTGACATTCTCCACACAACACTACTGTACTTTACAACATCCTGCGCACTGAACCCTGATCGTAAACCAACAACAGCCACTATATGCCTAAACTAAACATTACACAACCGTGGTTTAAGAGGGAAGTCTAGTGCTCACCTTGAAGACTATCGACCCCCCCACCCCCCCGTAACACCCACACACTGCTAACACCTGACGGAACACCCCCACCCTGCTATCACTTGCCACACTCTAGCTATCTATGATGCTTTTTAGTCACGTGAAAACTTTTAAAGATGTTGTTTTATAGTGTTAAAACCCTCTACCCGTGTTCCTGATACTAGGAACACTATAAAGGAAGGAGGTGTGGCGGCCTCCCTCCCCCAACACTTGAACCAGCCACTAGAGGCACTGGACGAGTCTACCTTCAGAGGTCAAGAGTTTGGCACGAGACTTCTCCCTGGGGCATCGAGTGGCTGCTGGAGGATTACACATTTTTGAGAAATAACTTAATCACCGCTACTGTTTGATAGGTGTTCGGGTTGCTGTGGAATTTGCATCATAGACTCACCATGACTCAGGAAATTCACCATTAAAGTGGGGTGGGGGAAGAAGAAGGGAATCAACAATGACATCCATTGATATTACCCCCCCCCCCCAGTGATACATTGATGATAGTAGTCGGAGGATCAGTTGCATGACACCACAGTGGTATAATTGCTCAAGTGGTGAGGGGTGGCGGGAGTCAGTGGGCGTCTCTCAGGTGTTGGCCGCCCTCTGACGCCACTCTTGTTGATCTGTGAGGGCTCGCTCGGCCAGGTCACAGTGGGTGCCCTCAGGCCCACATAAACAAGTTACACCCTCGCCCAATTATTGATCACTCATAAATTCATACCTGGAAGTGATCTAAGGCAAGACTGCGCAGTAACTCGGCATTCGTAGGAAAGACTGAACAAGGTGTGAGAGTAAACTTATTCATTAGTTGTGATTGGTGAGGCTGTGATCTACCAACTGAGGCCAAGATGTCGGACCAGCTCAATAAGACACCAGGGAACATTATGGAGCATTTACGTGTTTCACATCATTCTTCATCGACAAAAATTTTTCGTTACGCCATTAGAAGCCTTCCTCACCAGATAGCAACACTCAACTTTTTAACAGGCCCTTACTCACCCTATGTACTTTACCACCCTTACTCACCCTAGGTACTTCACCACCCTTACTCACCCTAGGTACTTTACCACTCTTACTCACCCTAGGTACTTTACCACCCTTACTCACCCTAGGTACTTCACCACCCTTACTCACCCTAGATACTTTACCACCCTTACTCACCCTATGTACTTCACCACCCTTACTCACCCTAGGTACTTCACCACCCATCTTACTTACCTCTTACTCACCCTAGGTACTTTACCCACCTTACTCACCTAGGTACTTACCACTCTTACTCACCCTAGGTACTTACCACTCTTACTCACTAGGTTGCTTCTCACCTCTCACCCTAAATTTTTCACCATCATACTCACCTAGGTATCTCCAGCCTTCTCACCTAGGCCTTCCACCCTCCACTCACCCTAGTGCTTCCCACTCTTACTCACCCCTAGGTATGTCCTCACCCAATTTTCACCACCCTTACTCACCCTAGGTAGTACACCATCCTTACTCACCTTAGGTACTTCTCCAACCTTACTCACCCTAGGTACTACACCACCCTTACTCACCCTAGGTACTACACCACCCTTACTCACCCTAGGTACTACACCACCCTTACTCACCCTAGGTACTTCCTGCTCTTACTCACCCTGGGTGCCCTCACCCATACACTGACCCTAGGTACTACACCATCATACTCTCCCCGTGCTTCTTGACCTTACTCCTGGGTGCTTTACCCACTCTTACTCCTCTGGGTGCTTACCCTTACTCTGCCTGGGTAGTACTCTCACCTTAGGTACTTCTCAGCCTTACTCACCCTAGGTGGCCACACCCATGCTCCCCTTTCGTTGCCTCACCGCATACTCACCCTAGGTACTTTACCACTCTTACTCACCCTAGGTACTTTACCACCCTTACTCACCCTAGGTACTACACCACCCTTACTCACCCTAGGTACTTCACCACCCTTACTCACCCTAAGTACTACACCATCCTTACTCACCCTAGGTACTTTACCACCCTTACTCACCCTAGGTACTTTACCCTTACTCACCCTAGGTAGTTCACCGCCCTTACTCACCCTGGGTTAGGTTAATCATCAAACTCACTCATAATCCATAACAAATTATCGACTTTGACACACATACTTCTCCAGCGCTAACACACACACACACACACACACACTACAGGATATCAACACGATCTCTCTTGTGACTCACTATCCTTATGTCGTCCACGTGTCAAGGAGTAGATGAAGGAGACAGAGATCTAGTAAGGAAGGGCCCAATACACACTGACACCAGGAGACAAGTAAGTCACAATAAACATAAGACTAAAGAAATGTACAGTAACCAGGAAGCTCTTGTTTACATCCAACCACCATCACAACAGCTGACTTACGATACGGAAACCTTAGCGGTACAAGGAAGGAGTTGTACACGTGATCTTAATATCTTTAATATGAGAAACTCTACCTTGACAGTGCCATATTTAGTTATCAATGTTTATATACCGAATACTAAGGAGTTATACTTGTATAACTACTAATATTCTTACCTTGACGGCCAGCCCCCAGATTATTATAGAACAAATTCATTATGAACTTAGAACATTCTTATTAAGGAACTATGTCCACTGATGCTCTACCTCAAACAATTATCAAATATTCTGTACATGAAATCAACACTGCTCTTATAAAAGTCTTATAGTGATTCCTTCGATACATAAGTAGGCTGCGTGGTCAGCACTGCATAAAATCTCTTCAATTCCTCAAACCGTAAAGTTAGAAGCTTATTCACAGAGCCTTAGACAGGAACCAACGACACCAAGGACAGAAGCTAGCAATGAATCCACTCAGCCGCCACCCGCACCCCTGAAATATCTGAAAACAAGCTAAAAAAAAATTTCCTTGTTTAAAATAGCTACACGAGGAGTAACTAAGCTGCTCACCTCCTCCCAGTGTCCTTAACCTCGGATTTTGGTTGAGTATTACAGCATGTTGGCTGACATGACGCTTATAATATGATGACCCAACAGGCTGCTCAACAGTCCACTACCTTGTTTACATTTCGGGCCAAATATGCAAAAGAAACATTGAGGCAGGTGGCCAACACTATGTCCCTGGTTAACCATACCAATACTCTGGGTGACCTGTAATTACCGGGATGCCGCCCTTCATTATTCCTCTTCATCTAACACTTTCTCTAAAGCCGCCGCCACAAGGTTAAGTGGTAAATCATTCAATCAAATTCAGAACCTCATTACCCGTGGAGTGCCACAAGGCGCCACACTGGATTCGGTTATTTTTCTGGCCATGGTTCAGCGGGCCCTCTGATAATTAATTACTGCTTGCGGTTCCACAAAATCTGCTGAGGGCCTTATTATTGTTAGTGTCACCAGAGTTGTTCCTAATATTAGACCAAGAGTCAACGAGACCTTGTCCAACATAATAAGGAGGCCATATTGGTTAACACAAGTCCACCTTCTGAAGTGTGAGGCTCTGTTCATTTACCCATTAAAAGACTAATATATAATTATATCCTCTCATGTTAGTCCTAAATAATGTTCCTCTGCCAACATTAATCTGGTTGACGTTATAAGGTTAATAGTGTGCTTCAACAACTAAGGTCTTTAAGTACGTCACAAGATCAGGAACTACACAATAAGAGGGAGAACTAATTACCGTAAATAATAAGCAGGAGTAGCGAGAAGATTCATCATCTCTCGGTGAAAAGAGTTCAACTTCCAAGGCGGTACATCACACACACACTTTACGCTACAGCGGAATATTGGTTCCATGACATTTACTCACAAGGCATAAGCTCACAAGGCATATACTCACAAGACAAATGCTCACAAATACTCACAATATTAATGAAAAGGAAGACAAATGCTCACAACTTGTTTTTTAATTTATTTGCAAATCACAATTTATAAAAAAAGCATAAAACCTAACCTAACCTAGCAGCAACAGGGCACTGCATCCGATTGGAGTAGTTATAATTTTTTTGTGACATTTTTATACATTATGATTTGCCAATAAAGATTATGAAACATACAGTAACAATTTTACTACATAATTTGTACTAGTTTTTATAAATTGTGATTTGCAAAAAAAAAAAAAAAGTTGTGAGCATTTGTCTTCCTTTCCATTAATGTTGTGAGTATTTGTGAGCATTTGTCTTGTGAGTATATGCCTTGTGAGCTTATGCCTTGTGAGTAAATGTCGTCACACCCGGAATATTAGGCCAGTCTTCAACTAGGCAACTCCTGTGTGACATCAATGACTCGGAAATAAAGAGACTTCCGGTAAATAAGAGAGTGTGTGAACATGGCAGAGACATACACATAATGAATGGTTACATGGAGGACCAGGATGCTGTCCAAATCATTGAAGTTAATATCACGAGCCTGAAGACATTACAGACCTGCGTCCTAAGTATGACAGAACAGTGCTATACCTTGTCCTAATTACCATAACCTCTGAACTACCAATGCAAACTCCAATCACACTTTCTGTTCCCTTAAAATTATAAAACTCTCTCTCTCTCTCTCTCTCTCTCTCCACTACGTCACCTTATTACACAACAAAGAACTATAACACCTAAGATTTTGTTTTAATTCTTTGTCATCATTTCCTACCTTAACTATACATGTATTACAGTAAGTTATTTTACATATTTCCAACGTCATTTATTTTATTTTTTGTCTTTCGTTTTGTCAAATTCTTATGACCACTGCCTTGTCATTCTCTCACACTGCAGCTATGACGTAATTAATATACCACTGGTGTTTTATCGACGACTTACCGTTAAGCTCCCAGGTCCAGTTCCTTCACCCCTTATTGGTACCGCTTGGTTTATTTTCACCACAAGGTCTTTTGAGATTATCGGAGAACACGAGTTTAAGCTGAAGAACAATAAAAACGCTGAGTCATAAGGTGTGACTTAAGATCCAGTGGTGCACGTAACTAAATTTCGTAAATTAAATGACACACACACACACACACACACACACACACAGAAGAGAAAGAGTGGGAGTTCCCTCACTCCAGGCTGCTGACAGCTATGAGGTGTGTGTTATCTGTGTGTGATAGCGGTACTTCTCTCCCCGCCAATGTGAGCAATGATCACGAGTGAGGAAACACCACTGGTAAAACCCCCACATACACATACACACAGTTTACATGCAAGACCGAGATGTGGAATATCCCCGCCAACTCTGGAGTGGGACTAACACACGTGTCTGTGAGAGGTGTTTGTCAACAACACTCACATGACTCTACACCACGAATATCGCCGTTAACAACATTGCCATTAGCCTGGGATATCTCCACTAAAAACTTCTCTAACTTTTAATTATATCTCCACAACCAATATTCCCTCTAAGAATATTCACACTATGTATTTCTTCACTTAGAATATGAGGTCATAGAATATCCCCATAAAGAATATTTTATGCCAGGAAGTGCTCCATTGGGTATGTTCGTAAAAAATCTTTAATGCGCTAAGTGCGTGAATCAAGTGTAAGTTGGTTCATTCTCCCGCTGACACAAGATAGGAGGAACGTAAGAAGAGGACGGCGAGAAAAACCCAGAAGTTGGAAAGAGTAAACAAAGTTGTTCTTACAAGATTGCCAGCATAGAATTAGACCATCACTAACAATACACACCATGGTGCCAGTCCCTGTTGGCGTCCTTCAGGCACCAAAAATACCAGCCAAAAGGTTATCATGTTATTCTGATTCGCAAAACAACAATTCGTGCTGGGTGCCAACTGTTAAAGGTTGATTAACTCTACCTTTGGGTCACATACCTGAGCCACCATCCTGGGTTTGGTCTCGCCTCCCCTTGTACCTGTTGATTCAGTCACACATACACAAACGCAACACCCAACCATAACTGCCCGTGCTGCTTTACTGTCCACCCAAGAGTTTTTTCCAGCCCTAAGGGAGCAGTATCACAATCAGGGCAAACTCGGGTTTACTTTATACAAGCAGAACAAGACTGGCGACGACCTGCGGGAGCCAGGCACCAACACATAACAGTGTCTCGCCTCAAGTCTCAATCATGACAATATTACGTCAAACGTTTGGCCACTATCTACATCAAACGTGACCACCAACTACGTCAAACGTGGCCACCAACTAACTCGCGTGCACTACCCTGGAGTAAAGGTCGCCTGGGATGTTTTCGTTTAAGTGGATAAATGTTGCTTAGTTGCAAGTGCGAGCGTTTGACGGAACCAAGACTGTTGTCTCATACACAACCTCTCTTGCCTCCTGTCTCATTACAATTCTTATTTTATAGTTAATTTTTTTCTTAAGAGATTGCAGGGTACACATTCCACTGGTGATATTCATAAACAGTCTGAACGATAAATAATACAAAACCCGAGAGCTTATAAAACCAAGGAGGGGAGCTGCCTCAAACCAGTTCAACAGCCCCAAGACTGATTCTGCAATAGTGGCGCCACAAGAACACTTCACTTGGGAGTCCATCATCCTTTGATTCTACTCAATTGAGGATATAAATCATTGCTCATACAACCCTAAATTGGAGAGAGACTACGTGCTCTCCCCACTGCCAAAACACCTCCTCTCCCTACTCCCGTCTTGCTGCCCACATACTCTCTCACCGTATCTCTGGTCAAACACCGTGTCTCTGGTCAAACACCGTGTCTCTGGTCAAAAACACCGTGTCTCTGGTCAAACACCGTGTCTCTGGTCAAACACCGTGTCTCTGGTCTAAAACACCGTGTCTCTGGTCAAACACCGTGTCTCTGGTTCAAAAACACTGTGTCTCTGGTCAAACACTGGTCAAACACCGTGTCTCTGGTCAAACACCGTGTCTCTGGTCAAACACCGTGTCTCTGGTCAAAAACACCGTGTCTCTGGTCAAACACCGTGTCTCTGGTCAAACACCGTGTCTCTGGTCTAAAACACCGTGTCTCTGGTCAAACACCGTGTCTCTGGTCAAACACCGTGTCTCTGGTCAAAAACACCGTGTCTCTGGTCAAAAACACCGTGTCTCTGGTCAAACACTGTATCTCTGGTCAAACACCGTGTCTCTGGTCAAAAACAGCCCCAGTAGAAAACTAACTTCTACCAGTACCCCGATACAACACCTACATTATATTGTAATACACACCGTCAACTACAACACTCACACATAACTACACTATGATCTCACAGCCTCGACAAAACAGAATCTTAATTAATTTTTGATCAACACCAAAAAAAAATTTACCAATAAT
This sequence comes from Homarus americanus, assembly GCF_018991925.1. NCBI lineage: Eukaryota > Metazoa > Arthropoda > Malacostraca > Decapoda > Nephropidae > Homarus > Homarus americanus. Next base: position 10,056,815 of record NW_024722227.1, read on the forward strand.
ATAGGTCAGTTTCTTTACTTCCACCAGCGTTAAGTATTCACAAGGTGTAAGACAACCAACAGATAAGAGGCAGGTTAGTTCACCGCGTGTGCTGTACAGTAGACTGGCCTCCTGCTCCTCCTCTTCCTCCACCCTCTCAGCTATGGTAGGAAAACAGGTTATTTGACTCACATTGACGTACTGAATTTAGGGTAACAATGACCACCATCCCTCAGACCTACAGCTAAAAAATCATAGACCGCTTTTGCAGATATAGCTCGTAGAAATAACTACAAACAGAAGCACAGGAGGTATCGATGTCCGAGACTTAAGAAATGACAAGTGCCAAACAGTGTTTCAAATCGCTACCCCGCATGATGTATCTCCGCTACTGGCCGTACAACTGCAAGAATGTCAATCACCAACTTCCAGACCTAACTGTATCCCAAAAGTGATCGAATATCTTGTACTGTCTAAGTCTTCTCCACCCTTAAGACAGTAACAAGTAAGTCCTATTCGAGTGTTGGCTTACAGCTATCCACTCAACACTACACGTTCACCAGGTAAACCCAATTAGTCTCCATCTCCCTCTAAAGATTATGTCAGTCAGTCTTCTACATTTATGAAAAGCTGTAAAATTGTGTCTATCAGTTACCCGTCCTGATTTATCTCATCAATACACTATGACGCCCTGTGAGGAATAATCACTTATAGTCTGCAGAGTGTTGGTGAAGAGGTGCACCACAGGCAGCCAGTGTTGCCATGAAGATAAGGTGTGACTCTTCAGGTGCAGCTTAAAGAAGTTAATACAACCTGACAGTCGATCATTATCAGTGACGTCTCTCACTTTATCCTCCAAACAAATTTGAAAGAAGGGTTTTTCATATAATTTATCGTGTAGAATATCGTGTAACATATTCATATCGCGTTACTGTAAATATATCAGACCACGATGACCCAAAACTCATGGCTCACTTGTCAGGTATCATACAACTTATTCCCAGACACAACTAGGTTAAGTTTTCAAGTCAATACATGGCAAAAGAAACAGTAGAACGAATAGATAAAACAGGGGTGGATGGTGTAGCACAGTCACTGAAGATGATGAAGTTTAACCCGAGATAATTCTTTTTTTGTGTGTATTTGGATAATTCAAGTGTCGGGGGAGAGGGACAACTTCTACTGGGGGAGAAATGTTATAACTATATTTTGTTGAGACACGTCAGGCAATTATGTTCTGCTTTATATGTTTATGTTCAATGCTTTTAATATACATCAATAATTGGTGTGAAGTGTAAGGACTCCCCGTGATAAAGTGTACGTGAAGTGGGGGCACTACTGGTCCTCCTCCTGGACCCTACATGGCCCTCTTGGCCCCCACCTAACCTCCCCCCCCCTACCGCGCTGGTCCCAGGTACACACAATACCTGACTGACTCACGCCACACTTGTGTTTCACCACTTCTAGGGTGTTACTTGTTAGGCTACCTACTCCCTCCTGTTGACTCGCTCTTACGCCACTGCCACCGCTGCCGCCGCATCGCCACCGCTGCCGCTACCGTCATCCCCGCCGCCGCCACCCGTTGCTGCTGCTGTTGGTAGTGTCACTCTCTTCTGACTTCCACCTTCACTACTACCTCTTGTCTGTTGTCTCACCTGTCATACTACCATACTCCCTGTTGTCTCACCTGTCACACTACCATACTCCCTGTTGTCTCACCTGTCACACTACCATACTCCCTGTTGTCTCACCTGTCACACTACCATACTCCCTGTTGTCTCACCTGTACTCCCTGTTGTCTCACCTGTCACACTACCATCCTCCCTGTTGTCTCACCTGTCACACTACCATCCTCCCTGTTGTCTCACCTGTCACACTACCATCCTCCCTGTTGTCTCACCTGTCACACTACCATACTCCCTGTTGTCTCACCTGTCACACTACCATACTCCCTGTTGTCTCACCTGTCACACTACCATACTCCCTGTTGTCTCACCTGTCACACTACCATACTCCCTGTTGTCTCACCTGTCACACTACCATACTCCCTGTTGTCTCACCTGTCACACTACCATACTCCCTGTTGTCTCACCTGTCACACTACCATACTCCCTGTTGTCTCACCTGTCACACTACCATACTCCCTGTTGTCTCACCTGTCACACTACCATACTCCCTGTTGTCTCACCTGTCACACTACCATACTCCCTGTTGTCTCACCTGTCACACTACCATACTCCCTGTTGTCTCACCTGTCACACTACCATACTCCCTGTTGTCTCACCTGTCACACTACCATACTCCCTGTTGTCTCACCTGTCACACTACCATACTCCCTGTTGTCTCACCTGTCACACTACCATACTCCCTGTTGTCTCACCTGTCACACTACCATACTCACCTGTCACACTACCATACTTGTCTCACCTGTCACACTACCATACTCCCTGTTGTCTCACCTGTCACACTACCATACTCCCTGTTGTCTCACCTGTCACACTACCATACTCCCTGTTGTCTCACCTGTCACACTACCATACTCCCTGTTGTCTCACCTGGCACACTACCATACTCCCTGTTGTCTCACATCTCCACAAAGACGCTATGACTTTCCTCCTCATATATTTTGGGATTATCCTCAAGGTTGAGAAAATGAGGCAATGTCTTTTATCTGTTAACACGACGCATTCCCAGACCCCCCAACCACACACTTGATACATGTGAACCACTCACGAGTAACAGTCACCCTACAGCTCCCAGCCACGTGAGGCGAGAGACACGTGTGACCACATCTCAGGTGAAGATACAAACGCAGTCTCCTTTCTTGGTGAGGCCCTTTTCTTCTTCCAAGTCGGCTGGGTTTTTACGCCCACCAGGATGGTCTGTGGCCATACTGCAGACACCAACGGCAATTCGACACTGTCATGTGATTAGATCCTCACCACCAGCACTGCAGTCCAGGAAAAAGGAGGTTAGGAAATATTATGTAGGATAACACTCTCGGAAAGCCACTAGGGTGAGTGTCACTAAAAAAGGGGTTTAATGCTTGTGATAAAATTCAGGCTTGAAAAGGAGTGAAATATCCAGAGGTAGGACGAGACTAATGGGAGACTGATAATGACAGGCTTGGAGGCGTGAGAGATCATTGCTAGCTGTCGTACGAGACTTGCTAAGCTCAGCACTCTCAGTATCTTAAGTGAACAGAGGCGGTCGCTCTCTGAAGCTTCAGGACATAACACAATAAAAAACCAGACAATCAGGTAGACCATCGAGATCTCAGTCTTAAGTGGTGGAATGGTTGAGGTAATGTTGTAGTGAAGCAAATCTCACAAGAAGGGGGAGGTCTGTAAATCACCTGAACACGTAGCAGATGCACAGTGATGCTACATAAGCGTCTTCGTGTCAACAGTGACCTTGTGGCTGGTGAAGCATAACACTAAAAATCTTGATTCTCAATCTACACCTGTAAATAGACCACCAAACAATGTGTTTTCACGGGAGGCGAACCTGAAAATGCTGGTGTCTCTAATGTACTAGTTGTCGATTTGAAACTTGAATTAGAAACTAACTAGACATACGACTTGAACAGCTTCCTCTGCAAGAATATAAGCATCTCCTTGAAACGTAAGCTGATCCTAAAAAAGCCAGTGAAGAACAAAATGAGGTTTTTCCAACCCATTCCGTTACACAAGAGGCGAGGCTCAGCTCAGTGCGTGGAAATGTCAGTGAACACTATGCACACAACCACCAACCTGCCACAGGAGACAATGAAAGAGGTGTCAATGCTTCTGGCTACTCCAAGGATGTTTGTGGTATACTGAGGGAAACACAGGGTACAAGAGGCTGTATGCTCACATGAGACAGTTTACCCAACTTTCGTGACTCCTCGACCAACAAGTGAGTATGTGCCGCTTCACTGCTAATTAGAGCAGCTTTGATGGTCGTGCAAGTAGCTAGCAGTAAAATAATATCCATCAGATGACATTTTTCACTGTTAAAAGAGCATCAACTAACTGCGAATCCTTGACCATTACAAATGGTAACACTGGAGGCTACTGTACACCAACACCTACCGTACTGTATTTATGTCCCTTCGTGAAAAAACTAAGGAGTGAAAGGGTTATTCAGTTCTTTTAAAACAGATAATATTTGTCACTCATAATTTAAAACCAATATATATATATATATATATATATATATATATATATATATATATATATATATATATATATATATATATATATATATATATATATATATATATATACTGTATATAGACAGATTTTTTACAGTTGAGTTTTGATAACAGTTATAAATGTGCCTGTGGCGTGGTGTTCTGAGAGAGCCAGCATCATGCAAATCTCTTAGATGTGTGTAGTGACGCTGTACCAAGTGAGACACATATAATATATTAATATATACGCAGTGGCTATTCAGCCGTCATCGACTGAAAAGCCTGATAGTCTTCGCAGACGGGACGGCTACGTAGACAGGCAGGCTATTCAGCCGTCACCAGTTGAATAACCCGGTCTATGCAGCCAGCTATTCAGCCGTGAAACTATGTGTGATAAGACCAAACGTAAACAGAAATGCGTTTGTTTATATCTGTTGTGTAGCTTGTTTCTATGGAAGCCATACATTTATATAGCTTTATTTACGGTAGGCAATAATGAAAAATCCGGTTAATTACTTGACCAATGTTACCAACTGAATTACTGGCAATTACCAACTCCTATTTATAAATTTCGCTAGATTCACACCTAAATGTAGCATTAACTGTCCACTGTAACTTAAAAACGTAAAATTTTAGGCATATACGTATACAGTAATAACGAGAACATATAAATGGCAATGATGAAAGCGTAAAAAATTAAAATGATATAAATTTAGTGTACAGTCTCACCCATAAGATGGTTAACTCTCCCAGCCAGCTATTGCTGCACTGCCTGCTTCAGATGTTTGAAACTGTCTCAGTACCAACCAGAACATGAAACCGATACGAATGACTCTAAAGGTTCGAAGTAATAGACTCAAGTTCATACATCTGAAACAGACAGTGCAACAATAGCTGGCTGGGAGAGTTAACCAACTTTTGGGTGAGACTGTACAAACTGTGTCCCAGTCACAGGGACGCTGGCCGTCTGCTCGATGACATAAGAACATAAGAACATAAGAAAATAAGGAATCTGCAATAGGCCGGTTGGCCTGTGCATGGCAGCTCCTGTCGAGAATTACTACCACTCTCTATCATCCATGAATCTATCTAGCCTCCTTTTGAAACTTTCCAGCGTTCCATCACTTACTACAAAGTTGCTAAGCTTGTTCCACTCGTCCACCACCCTATTTGTGAACCAGTTTCTTCCTATCTCCCTCCTAAACCTAAACTTATCCAACTTGAATCCGTTGCTCCGAGTCCTATCCTGCTCGGATATTATAAGAACTTTATCTATATCCCCTTTATTGATTCCTTTCACCCACTTAAATACTTTTATCATATCTCCCCGCACTCTTCGTCTTTCTAGGGAATGCAAGTTAAGTTTCTTTAACCTATCCTGATATGGAAGGTTTCTAAGTCCCGGAATCATTTTTGTCATTCTTCGCTGCACCGACTCTAGTGAATTTATATCCATTCTATAATAGGGACACCAGAACTGAACCGCATAATCGAGGTGCAGCCTGACTAGCGCAAGATATAGTTGTAATAAGACCTCTGCACTCTTGTTACTTACACTTCTGGATATAAAACCCAATACTCTGTTTGCCTTATTTCGAACATTAACGCACTGTTTTCTAGGCCGTAGGTCCGGGCTTACAAGTACCCCTAGGTCTCTTTCACAAGTCGACTTCTCTAGGTTGATGTTGTTAAGGCTGTATACATTATCAGTATTTGTTCTTCCAATATTAAGTACGCTGCACTTGATGGTGTTGAATTTCATTTGCCATTTTTCAGACCACCCCTGCAGTTCATTTAGATCCTCCTGTAATGCATTTGCAACATTTAACATGTTCTCATTCCCGCCACATAAAGGCATTCAGTACCTTAGGTATGGCACCATAGGATAACCCCTTAATATCCTTAGTCCTCTGAGTGTGTCTGTCACTTCATGTGGACGTCTTTCTAACTGTACACCGATCTGACCATGCCAGGTTGAGACAGTTACCAGTAATCCTGTCCTGTCTAGACATGTGAAGTACTACCGCCTGGGAAGCTATCGAAAGCTTAATGTGTTGTCTACTGGCAGACCCTGCTGCCATATGGCATCTCGAAAATTGTGACCAAGTCCCAGGTTGCTGATCTGACTTTCTGCCTCATTTACACACAATTGCAGGGTCTCAATTGTTTCTCTTACTTTGACAACACAACATTCATAATGTACATCGTCTCTCATTCTTGATCTCTTGTTTTTTTGCATTATTTATAGTTATTATTATTATTTTTAGTATTTTGTTATTAATTTAAAAAAAATATAATAATAATAATAATAATAATAACAATAATAAAATAATATATTATTATATTCCCGGGTTGGGTAATCCCAGTAAAAAAAAAAAAAGTCAATACACAGATCCACCTTTGACCCACATGGCGATAATGCTGTCATTAGTTATATTTTATTAATATTCTGAATACAATTCCTATGTTATTGATATTATTTATGTAAGACCACCAATTTTTTAGTTTAACAAATTTATTGGCAAAGCTTGTAGTACAGTTTGCCTATTCTGAGTAATTCAGTCAGGTCTTGACACTGAGGGTGGTATCACTTCTCACTGCCACGCAGGACAGAGGTTCATACACAAAGAGATGCATCATATTCATTGACAGTACATATACATACATATACACACACACATACACATATATATATACATATACACATACATATATACATATACATACATATACATATATATACATACATATACACACACACACATATATATATATATATATATATACGTAGGTCAGATTCATGTGGGTAATGTCACTCTTCAATGCCATACAGGACAGAGGTTCGTACACACAGAATGCATCATATTCATTGACATTATATATAGGTCAGATTCATGTGGGTAATGCCACTGTTCACTGCCATGCAGGACAGGTTCGTACACAAAGAAGGAAATACATCATATTCATTAGCAGTATACTGTATATAGGTCAGTGGTACACATACATTGGGTCATATTCTAATTGAAGACTAATCAGTGTGGGCTAGCAAATTTGGGATAAACAGCAAGAATGTCCTCAAGCACACCTGATTCAATGTAGTAATTGCATAGTTCAAGATACAATAAGTCAGGTGGCCTGAAGTCTTTGACAGTGTCACATTCAATGATATAGTGTTCAAGTGTATGCTTTAAGGTTTATCACAAAGTTTACATGCTGAGTGTTCGGTATGGGTACAGCGTTACTAACTTGCCAGATGTGTCTGTATCTTAGCCGAATTCTGGCCACGACTACATCATTGTCTGGTTCTGTCCTTATGCTGGCCATACCGGTACCTCTTGTCACAAAATTTGTCACATTTACTAATGCTACAACTGTCAGGTCTCTCTGCATTTCTCACTTCTTCTAGATCAGAGTTCATTATTCTGACTTGAATGTTTTTAATTACAGCATTGGACAGGCCAAGGTCACGGTCAACATTTTCTTTCTTACATGCCTCATTGGCCAGTCTATCAGCACGGTCATGATACCTCATTCCAACATGGAACTGAATCCATACAAATTCAATACGAAAGTTGTTCTCATTGGCAGTTATCACTTTAGACATAGAGCCTGACGGGCTGTTCATTGATTTCAAAGCACTTTGAGAGTCACAGAATATCACCCTACCTACAACATTCTACCCTCTCATCACCAACATTGATGTCCAATACATAAAAGCAATAGTAAGATTCCTGATGGGTTCACGGCTGAATAATCTGGTTGTATATATATATATATATATATATATATATATATATATATATATATATATATATATATATATATATATATATATATATATATATATATATATATATATATATACACGGGAAAATGGAAACAACAGTACCTTAGCTTTCGTCTTTATTCAAGACATCTTCAGAGGCAACTGGATTACATGGACAGAGAGAGGCTTAAATATACAGGGTGACCTAAAAACATGAGGTCAGGTCAAAATGATGACATCCACTAATCCCACACCAACACACACGTAGAGGAGCTTAAGAAGGGGTGGTGACGTGACTAGCCAAGTCAGGTCAGAAAAGAGGACCCACAAAATAACTATCATACATCTAGATCAAAGGTTTTCAAAGCATTTTTAACCTTGGGCCACTGACAAATAAATTTATGTAACATATTATCAGTTTTGAACTGACCATCACTAAGGTTTATTGATTTTAATTCCTTAATCAAACTTGCTTCAACCAGAAGTCTTTCTGTGACACAAGATGATTTGAATACTTCTAAGCTTTTTCCCAAGCAATGGGGTGATTATTATTCCTAACATGAACGAACAAGGCACTGCTTTCAGATGCAGTTCTGATATTATACTTATGTTGTTTGATTCTGAGCTGCAGTGTTTTTCCTGTCTGACCTACATAATTACAATTACATTTGCTACATGGAATACAATAAACACTTCCATTTACATTCAAACTTGGGCTATTCCTTATTAACATATTGGTAATGGTTGAGTCATACTTGAAAACAACATTAATATTTAGAAGCGGGGACCGAACTAACGGGACAAATTCATTACGATAGGGCAGAGTCAAAATATTCTTAAGTGTAGGAACTTGTCGGTTTGAGAGGAATGAAAAGTTTTTAGCCCTTTTAAAACAACGATCAACAAACACAGAAGGGTACCCAAGTTTCTGTGCAATAGAACGAATGTGTTTCAATTCATCGTCAATAAATTCAGAGTAACAAATACGCAGACATCTTAGGAACATAGCAGAAAAACTGACATTTTGGTAGACTCAAGGTGATTGGATAAAAGTGAATGAAACTGTCTACCTGTGTGGGCTTTCTATATACCTTAAATTTATAGTTTTGGCCATTCTCATGATAAGCATATCAAGAAATGGAAGGGATTCATTATTTCTCTTTCAATTTTGAATGTGATACAAGGGACAATATTATTAAGCTTGTCTAAAATTCCAATGGGTCACTGTTTTTAGGCCAAAGACAAAAGAACATCATCTACATATCTATACCATGGTGTGGGGATTAGTGGATGTCATCATTTTGACCTGACCTCATGTTTTTAGGTCACCCTGTATATTAAGCCTCTCTCTGTCCATGTAATCCAGTTGCCTCTGAAGATGTCTTGAATAAAGACGAAAGCTAAGGTACTCCGTTGTTTCCATTTTTCCCGTGTGATTTTATCAAGATTTATCTTATCCACGTTTTCATTGTGGATCTACATGATATATATATATATATATATATATATATATATATATATATATATATATATATATATATATATATATATATATATATATATATATATATATATATATATACTACTACTTTGCTGTTACTCGGAATCGAGTATGACGATCATCCAGTTATGATACAATGATATCAGCTATTAAGGATGTCACCTTCGTTGGTGAGCTCTGAGGTGACTGAGAGGCCGATACGGGACCGGCAGGGTCATCCACTGATGTTGCACGTGTGGAGGGCTACGTCTAGTGGAGGAGGGGCGGAGGCAGTGCTTTCCGGCTTTGACGCTTGTCTGCCTCGGTAAACAGTCTGGCTAACTCAAAAGTATTTACACCTTCTCGTGTGGTGCTCCTCCAAGCGTTACAGCGTGGAGTAATCGTCTCCCAGATGAGGGGGTCGATGTGTCACTTTTTCAGGTTTATCTTAAGACTATCCTTGTACCTTTTCTGTTGCCTGTCAGCATTACGTTTACTATTCGTTAGGTGACTGTAAAGTAGCTGTTTTGGTAGTCCACTGTCGTCCATGCGGGTAACATGGCCAGTCCAACGTAGTTGTTCATGGATAATGGTAGCCTCGATGCCCCTACATTCGGTGTCAGCGAGAATACTACATTAGAGAAAGTTTTCAAATGCTTTGAGGTGCCTCCTGAATGTGTCCCATGTCTCGCTGCCATGTAGCAGGGTGGGGAGGACCACTGCTCGATATACGTGCAACTTTGTAGATAATTTCAGCTCCTTACAGCTGAAGACACGGGTATGGAGTCTGCCAAAGGCTTAAGATACATATCTGATCCGATGTTGAATCTCTTCATCGATGTCCCCGGCGGTGGACAGGTGGGAGCCGAGATACTGAAAGTGGGTAACATTAGAGAGGGTAGTACCGTTAAGCTGGATGGATGGTGGAGGTATGGCTGAACCAGGGACAGGCTGAAAGAGAATCTGAGTCTTACGTACATTTACCTCAAAGCCGAAGTGTGCATACGCATCTGAGTAGGTGTTCAGGATCTCCTGTAGGTAGCGTTCAGTGTGAGCGACAAGGGTGAGGTTGTCTGCATACTGAAGTTCAGTAATGGAAGCTGCCAACACCTTTGTTCCTGCCAGGAGTCGTCTTATATTGAGAAGACCCTTCATCCGGTACTGGATGTCCAACCCGCTGGCTAAATTGGCACTGACACAAGTAGGGAAGGCAGCCAAAAAATTGTAAAAGAGAGCTGGTGCCAGTACACAGCCTTGTTTTACCCCTTCTTGGATGTGAAAGAACTCAAACTGGGTGCCATTGTGCAGAACACTGCCGTTCATGCCATCATGGAGTTGCCTCACAATGGCAATGGATTTTGGTGGGCAGCCAAAATGATTGAGGGTCCACCAGAGAGCATCCCTATTGACCGAGCTGAAGGCCTTTGTAAGGTCAATGAAGGCCATGTATAGGTCACAACGCTATTCTCTGCACTTTTCCTGTATTTCGCGGGCAGCAAAAATCATGTCAGTGGTGCCACGTGATGGTCTAAAGCCATATTGAGATTCTGGGAGGAAGTTTTCTGCCTCAGGAAGAAGTCTGTTTAGGAGAACTCCGGCGAAAATCTTGCCGGCTAGGGACAGCAGTGAGATAACATGGTAGTTGCCACAGTCTGGCCGGTCTGCTTTGATGAAATTTAAACACAAATTATTATTATTGTTAAGGTAATTTTTAATGGCAAAACCATGGTTGTTAAAGTTTCTATTGAAGATACAATACAAAAATACATTTATCTTACTGGCCAGCGTAGGTGGAGAGAGAGAGAGAGATTTCACTATTCACCTTAAAAATATCTTATTAGGCTATTAAAAAAAAAGTTTAGCAAAAACGTCATAGGCAGCCATTAATGCGGCTCTGGGTGGCACGTAACCACCCCGTATAAATAGCTCACATTTTGTAATACTGGCCAGACCCTCAACTACACCTCCGACCTGTGTGTACCGGTTCAGTCTCCATTTGTATGAAGGTTGTTAAGTTCATTCCTGTATTTCATATATTCATACGTCATTTGTGTTTGGTAATGCGGGTTTATGTTTGATATATATTCGGGGCTGGTGATGATGTGAAATGGACATAGTATGTTATTAATCAACCCACTGCTCGTTTAATTTTACATGGTCAACTCTTGTAAACTGTCATATATGGTTTAAATCATATTTTTGTCAACTCTTTGATAAGGTGAGTCCAGTTATTAGTTTAATATTTTAATTTCATCTCAAGGTGTGATTATGACAACTGTGGGGATGGAAGTGTTGCCTCAGTCAAGATGTGGCTGTATATTGCTGTTCGTCACATTCCTCCCCAGAGGCTTCCCAGTAACAGCAACAAGTCACCTCGGTAATGAAGGCACTAATGAGACTATGACTTAGTAAACACATTAGATAAGTGTTCATTTCAGTAATTAATGGTAAAAATAAGATCATGACACACAGTGATACCAAACTTACGTCTTCTCGGGTAGTGTCTTTATTTTACAGTGGAGTTACGTCTCATGAGTAACGCACAGCCTTGGTGACAAAAACTAGATCAAACTCCTCCACCTCCCCTAGTGGTGATCCCCGACACCCAAGTAGACCGCCGCACGACCTTCCCTGCCCCGCCCCGTCCCGAGGTTACCACTGACGTCACAACCCCTCCCTCCTCCCAATACTGTACCCCCCCAACACACAACCAACCTCCACCACCCCCTCCTCCCACTACTGTACCCCAACACACAACCACCCTCCACCACCCCCTCCCCACTACTGTCCCAACACACAACCAACCTCCACCCCTCCTCCCACTACTGTACCCCCCAACACACAACCAACCTCCACCACCCCCTCCTCCCTCTGCCCCCCCAACACACAACCAACCTCCACCACCCCCTCCCACTACTGTACCCCCCAACACACAACCAACCTCCACCACCCCCTCCTCCCACTACTGTACCCCCCAACACACAACCAACCTCCACCACCCCCTCCTCCCACTACTGTACCCCCCCCAACACACAACCAACCTCCACCACCCCTCCCACCTGCCAACCTGCCCCCAACACACAACCAACCTCCACCCCCTCCTCCCACTACTGTACCCCCCAACACACAACCAACCTCCACCACCCCCCTCCTCCCCTACTGTACCCCCCCAACACACAACCAACCTCCACCACCCCCTCCTCCCACTACTGCACCCCCAACACACAACCAACTTCCACCACCCCTCCTCCCACTACTGTACCCCTCCCCAACACACAACCACCCTCCACCACCCCCTCCTCCCACTACTGTACCCCCCCCAACACACAACCACCCTCCACCACCCCTACCCTTGCCACTCACTGTCATCTCCCTCCACCCACTAATACTAATATACTGCCGCATTCCATCCACCTCCACCCACCACATCTAACACATTATCCACCTCCACCCACCACATCTAACACATTATCCACCTCCACCCACCACATCTAACACATTATCCACCTCCACCCACCACATCTAACACATTATCCACCTCCACCCACCACATCATCCACCTCCACCAACCACCTTCATCCATCCTTCCAAATATTCAATTCATATTAAAAACAAAAACAAAAATGAGAATGGCCGCCAAACTCAAAATGGCCGACACCTGTTCCATTGTGTCAAAAGGAAAAATAATAACAATACTTTAGGTGTTTATTGTCTCTTGGCTTTCCTTTTTTGACGTGTTTTCTTGTTATGTACCCCCCCCCCCACACACACAAAAAAAAGAGGAAGAAATTCACGATTCATATATTTTCAACTTGACTGTCAATTCAAAATGGTCGCTAAATTCCTTATGATCAATTCTAAAAGCAATACCATTTAGCACAGGTAATGAAAGTCTATTAAGAAACTATTTTGTACAGGAAACTACCATATAGTAATAATATTGTTTTGTTTGTTTACTATGTTACACAGTGAGGGAGTCTTATGTGAAGTAGAGGAAAGAAAGTTAGTGAAATAAATAATGAAGTCAATCCCCCCCCCCCCAAAAAGAAAACGATTCATCTTGATTCTCTCTGGTAACTCGGCAAAAGAAGATCAGCATCGCACATTGTGGATGCCAATCTGTTTTAATTCAGTGACTAACCCAATTCAATTTACGATAGGTTAGGTTAGGTTAGGTTACGTTACGTTAGGTTAGGTCACGTTAGGTTACGTTAGGTTATGTTAGGTTAGGTTACGTTAGGTTAGGTTAGGTTACGTTAGGTTACGATAGGTTAGGTTAGGTTAGGTTAGGTTACGATAGGTTAGGTTAGGTTACGATAGGTTAGGTTAGGTTAGGTTAGGTTACGATAGGTTAGGTTAGGTTACAATAGGTTAGGTTACAATAGGTTAGGTTAGGTTAGGTTAGGTTAGGTTAGGTTACGATAGGTTAGATTAGGTTACGATAGGTTAGGTTAGGTTAGGTTAGGTTAGGTTAGGTTTACATTTTTCGTGATTTCAGTGATGGTTAAGTACGCCACCAGTTGGGCCACTTTATTTTTTGTATATATTGATCTTTTATGTAACAAAGACAGCTGTGCTTCAAGGTGCTGTAAGACACAAAAGGTTCGGGCATCACTATAAATGCTGTCATTGTTCGTTACCTGATATTTAGGAAATTTTCGTTAAATCTGGTTTTTTTTTTTTCTGGTTACGTCCTTGTTAATTACACTGAGACTCGCACAACTAGCTAACTCTACTGAATACTGCAGAGGCTCTCACCGTGACGTTAAGGGTTTCCACAAATTAGAGTCAATACTGTTTTGTGTGTGCGTGTTTGAAAGACTCAATAAACCTTATTCAACTATGATGTAATTAGTCTAGTCCAGGGTCGTCAGGTGGTTACAAAAGCTTGCTGAGAAAATACACTTCTCGCTCTTCTTAACCTAACAGGTGGTGGTGGGTGTCGCTGAGAACACTCCAAAGTACAGTACCATTAGACCAATACAGTACTGTATTATAAACTCAATTTCAATAATATTCAAGAGGGACCGAGAGGGAGGAAAGACGAAGTAGCTCTTGTAAACAGTGCGCGGGGCTAGTCGCTAGGGGGAAGAAAGTGCTCAGCGATACACACTATTTACTTTCTAAGTGAAGGGGAGGAGTAGAAGATCCAGTCTCTAATAACAATGCATACAGATGAAAGCCTAATATAGACGCCGCCCGAACACCTGACAAGATGATGGTGTTTCCCAGGCAGTGACATACCATCCAAGTACCTTACTGTTCCTCGGGACAGAGTTAGATCTTATAAACACGTAAATGTGGAAGAAATTAGAGAACAACTGACAATTTTCTTTTTTTAGTCTTTACTGTCATGGTTGCGTTAGGCTTACCCACGCAACCAACTCCAAAGTTTGTTTTACCAGAGATAAGACGCCCGGCGAGGCATAACTGGGACATGTATTTTTCAATTAGTGTATGTTAGCCAGCCTTTAGGGGGGTGGGCAGTGAAACAGTGTTGTACTGTTCATCGCTTCACACCCAAAAACCTCATTTTAAGTAGTATCCCCTGAGCCATGGGTTAGTTAAGACGTCGTCTCCATCCTCTCCCTCCTGAAAGGGGGCGGGACACCACACCACACAGAGTCCTCCACCGCCACTCCGTCCTGTGAACCGTCGTCGACACGAGACTAAGTGTGTTAACCTAGGTTGTTATCCACGTGGAAATATCACGTGTGGATGCCTGGTTGCGACAAGAGCAATCCAGGCTGGCCTATCAAACCTACAGTAAATGGTTAATTAATTCACGCTTACAGAGTTCTCCTGCACGACACCATGTGTGGTAACCCAAGAGTACTTTTTGTTGCTGTGGCCCGTGGAAAGAAGTTCTTGTGCGGAAGCCTGGTTGCAACAAAAGCAATCCAGGCTGGCAGTAAATGTATCACTTGAAGAATTAAGGCTCTGTTAAGTTATACCCATAGTAGAGTAATCACATGTGTCCCCAAGTTAAAATTCTCTTTTAGAAGATTAATTTTATTACAGCGTGAACGTGAGTGAATCATATATCCATGCAAATTGTAAATCATTGTATGGAAGCTTGACAAATAAATGTAAGTGCAATTATCTGCCCGTATCTGTGATCCTATCTTATTATTACTAAAGGTAATAACTGATTGGTTATGACATAGTATAACCAATAACTTAGATGGATGTTGAAAATTAAATGAATTCATTAAATCATCATTTATCAAGTATAAATCATGGAATGTCGAGTGGTGGAGTGAACTTCTACGTAGATACGCCATAATCTCCTGTAAGTAATCAGTGTGAAGGTATCGGACTCTACGGTAAGAAATAAGAAATACGACATATTATTATCTTTATATAATATAATCCACTCCTACTACCACGGATCCACCCCAAAACCATGACACTTACAAACCTTGCAAAAATCTATACCAGGGTCGACAAAGCCAGCTTGAAGTAGAAACAGCATCTATAAACTTTATACTTCAGAATCTTATCAAAATGAACGAAATGTTGACCTTTAAGAAAGACGTGAGGTGTGTACATCCTTCAATAATAAATGACCAAGGTGTTGTTACTACTGTATAATATATCCATAGTGTGTGTATCTGTACGTGTGTATAGATTACCTGGAAGAAATATTTGTCTATAATGATTCACTGTCACAAAAATTTAAGTAAACAAAGAAGTAAAACTGTATCAAGATTTATGATGGAGAAACAAAGCACAAGAGATACACTGTGTTATCCCTGCCACCTGTTGTGTCAACCATGTTTACAATAACCAAATGTTATTGCAACATTCATAAACCTTTCTGTCTACTGAATTAACTAATACACACAAGGCACGTGTTGACAGGAATCGAGATTATAAGGCAAAATATCACAGGACACAGCCGGAGCTTGGCGGCGTGGGCCAAATTTGCCGGCGATATTTTTTTTTTGCTCAATGGGGTTTTACAAGCATAGAACCTCTAAGAGTTATCCACGTCATAGTTCTTACTTATGTAACAATTACAAAGATTTTTCGACTTTCTGTCACATTTAATGTGTTAGTGCGGTCATTGGTAAATCGTATGGTAAATGACGACTTGAAGTTGCCAAAGGTATATATATATATATATATATATATATATATATATATATATATATATATATATATATATATATATATATATATATATATATATATATATATATATATATATATATATATATATATATATATATAGTGTTTGTGTGTAAGAGCTACATGCCCAAATAATGTGCCTCACCTGCCACACACACTCACAAGGTGGCGGACATCACCAACACCACCAAGAAGGCCACGTCAATATACAGTATACAGTATACGTTAATCATTTGTGCATTAAGTCGTGATTTTTTCTAACTTATGGTCCATAATAATTAATTGTCTCTTTAAATACTCTGGACCACAGCCAAGACTCCAGGTAGATCAGCACGCACACACACACACACACACACACACACACACACACACACACACACACA
>NW_024722227.1:10073830-10102662 GCF_018991925.1 Homarus americanus
TATATCAACTCCCGAGGATGAGTCACTATACCATGTGAACACTAAACCATCTGGTGTTTCCATGACCACGTGAGGTTCTACATATCAACACCCGAGGACGAGTCACTATACCACGTGAACACTACGCCACCGGTGTCTCCATGACCATGTTAGGTTCTTCATATCAACACGTATTGACGAGTTACTTCACCACGTGAACACCACACCACCCGGTGCAAACTGTAATAATTTGTAAGTTCAATTCATGTTCCTTCTTCTTTCAGTAACGAGAGCTTTTGTTAAACGACCCACCTACCCCATGTCTTCGTATGTAATAAATAATTTTTGTCTAATGTACATTTTCAGCCTTCGGCCTGCAGAAATTTTTCAATAAACCGTTAATTATTATTACTAATATTATTATCATTATTATTATCACACACACACACACTATTGGAATAATACTGTAAGTGAACTATTGTAGTGTATTGTATTGTCATATCCCAAAAGTTTTTCACGTCATAACTGTCAAATACTAAATGAGACCCCCTCCTTCACTCACTCACCTCCCTCCCTCCCTCACTCACTCACCCCCCTCCCTCACTCACTCACCCCCACCACCCACCCATCCTCCCTTCCTCTCTCTCACTCACCTCCCTCACTCCACTCACCCCTCCCCCAGCAACTGACCTCCTCACCACTCACCCTTCCTCACTCAGTCACCTCCCTCACTCACTCACCTCCCTCCTCCTCACTCACCCTCCCTCACTCCACTCACCCACCCTCCCCCCACCACCCCCCTCCCCACTCCACTCACCCTCTCAGTAACTGACCCCCTCCCCACCACACCACCCACCCTCCTCACCACCCTCCCACCTCCCTCACTCACCCACTCCCCCACCCCACTCACCCTCCCCCACCACTCACCCTCCCCCACTCACCCTCCTCCCTCACCCACTCTCCTCCCCCACCACCCACCCACCTTCCTCACTCCACTCACCTTCCTCACTCACTCACCTCCTCCCTCCCTCACCTCACCCTCCTCACTCACTCCACCCACCTCCCTCACCCCACCACCCCCCTCCCCCACCACCTCCACCCCCTCCCCCACCACACTCCACCCTCCTCCCTCACACCACCCCCTCCCTCCCCCCACCCACTCCCCCACCCACCCAACCCCTCCCCTCACTCACCCACCCACCTCCTCACCCACCTGCCCACCCTCCTGCCCACCTCCCTCCCTCCCCACTCACCTCACCCACCTCCCTCACTCCACCCCTCCCTCACCCACCTCTCTCATTCACTCACCCTTTCCCTCACTTACTCACCCCCTCACTCACTCACCTACCTCCCTCATTCACTCACTCACCTACCTCCCTCATTCACTCACTCACTCATCCTCTCTCTCACTCACCCCCTCTCTCACTCACGCACCCTCCACTTACTCACGATAAAACAGGTGAAGGTCACCCTATATTCAATCTCATCTTGGAACGGGATCAACTTATCACAGAATACTGTCATTGTGGAGGAGACATCGAGACTCGCCAACAAGTGCTTACAGAAACTGAAGTTATACTCGACTTACAAAGGCGAGTACGCCACCTGGGGTGGGTATGTATGGTGCTAGGCCCCACCATTTCCTCTAATATGTCATGGAAGCCACACATTCTCAACATTGATAAAGCTGCCTCCCGAAAGCTGGGAATGATCTACAGTCAACAAGATGCCATAGCTACTTTACTCCTGAGCAGTTGCTTCAGGTACATAAAGGATGCATTCGTCCTAACTTGGAGTACTGCTCTCATATCTGGGATGGCTCTTTTTTGTCCAACTATTAGATAGGGTAGAATCAAAGGCATTTCGTCTTATTAACTCTCCTCCTTTAGTTGATAATCTCTCTTCCCTTTCTCTTCGCCACAATGTTGCTTCACTCTCTCTCTTTTACAGGTACTTTAACGGGCAATGTTCGGTGGATTTGGCATCCTGTGTACCGCCGTCAAGGCCGTGGGCTCGTAACACTCGTCTTGCCCGCAGTGCCCACCGTTTCTCTGTGGATGTCGGTCACACTAGAATAACCCGTTATAGTACTTCCTTCTCTCCTCACACAGCCAAACTGTGGAATGCTCTGCCTTCTTCTGTGTTTCCATACTCATAAAATGTCTCACTTCAAAAAGTTGGTTTTCCAGCATCTTCGTGGTGAAAAAATGTATGTATGTATGTATGTATGTATGTATTTATGAATGTCGCTTGCTCCTCTATACTCTCTATAGGAGAATATGTTAAGGAAACCAAAAGTATGACTTGAAAGGTTAGGTTAGGTTAGGTTAGTATCAATGAGAGATAAGTTAATCACATGACTGAGGAGCGAAAAGGCCTCAGTAACACTAACACCTCATGTATAGGTAAATTTAATAGTGTTTACTTTCCAGGGTAGGTTATGACGTCACTGGAGAGTCTTAATCAAATATCAATCTTGGGTTTAAATGAAAAGATTATATCAAGAGTTTAGCTTATTAAATGTTTGACTTCCCACCTTCAAAAATCTTAAACAATATGTTCCTTAAAAGTTAAAACATAAAATAAAACATAAAAAACACCACTTTATCATACCCCACCCTCAAGGCATGTGATATATTACATAACAAATGGACACAACTCCCAAAACCCGTGGGATCAGTGAGGCCGCCTCTTACGTCATCCAGTCATCTCCTCAATCAAGATTAGTTAAATTTCTTTTAATAATTTGTTGGATGAGATGATTCTACTCACTTAAAATTCCAGAGACAGAAGTAAAACCGACTGATATATCCTTTCGTGTGGCAGAGAGGAGGACTTGTACTTTACTAAATCAAAGTACAGGTATAAAAATTACCAGGTAACACGTCCATCAGTGAAAGACTTAAACACCAAATTTTATCTTGGCACTGAGGAGGAGAGAGCAAAGAATCATTACTCCAGCGCCTTGACTCCTGATGGCACCACACACACTAACATCACCAGCCAGCTTCATGAATACCAATCCTGAATTACTGAATAATTAAGCAGATTTTTTTTGTTGACCAGTCCTGGTAATCAATTGGTCAAAGGTTTAGCCAGGCAGGGGAGATGAAGGGTAAGAGAGGTCAGAGCCGGATTCAGGAGTGGGCAAAGTGGGCAGCTGCCCAGGGGCCTCCACAATCTGGGGGCCGCCACATATCAGGGCTGGTCGACTTGTAACCACATGAATGACTCCAGTCATGTCTCACTTTTGTGTGTGTGTGTGTGTGTGTGTGTGTGTGTGTTGGGAATTTGTACACTATCAATAAATATACAGTTAATTAAAAATTTCTCAATGTTCTAATTTCCTCAATATAACTGCACATGGCTTCAAAATTCTCGAAAGAAGTGTTCAAATTTCAAAATTTTACCGGGGGGCTTACAGCGTCCCCCGGAACTCCCAGATGTTTAGACTCGCTTCACTCACCACCCCACCCTCTTGGGTATTTATAATGAGGGGGGGCTCCACAGGTCTAAATCCGGCACTGAGAGAGGTGGTGAGAGGCAACCATCTGTGTTACCTGTGACCCCCCATACACACCCGTATTAATACCTCACTCACCTCTTCCCGCCACGTATAATGACATTTATTTGAACACAACAATACAAACGTGTATGAGTACACGTCCAGTCTTATACAGTTATGATGTCTTTATGTGGACAAATTTATTCCACGAAAATTACTCAACTACTTAGCATACATACATACATACTACTACTACTTTGTTGTCATTGGGAGTCAAGTATGACGATCATCCAGCTATGATACAATGATATGAGTTATTAGGGATGTCACCTTCATTGGTGAGTTTTGAGGTGACTAAAGAGGCCGATATGGGACCGGCAGAGTCGATCACATGAGTTGCACATGTGGAGGGCTACATTGAGTGCGGGAGGGGCGGTGGCAGCGTCTTTCCGGCGTTGGCGTTTGTCAGCCTCGGTTTGCGATTCTGCTTTGAAAAAGTGGCGTGTGGGATCCTCCAAGCGTACGTTGCGGATGGGGTGCACCAGGTTTGTCATAAGACTATCCTTATACCTTTTCAATTGCCCGCCAGCGTAACGTTAATATTCGTTAGGTGACTGTAAAGTAGCTGCTTTGGCAGTCTACCGTCGTCCATGCGGGTAACATGGCCAGTCCAGCGTAATTGTTCATGGATAATGGTAGCCTCGATGCTCCTACAGTTGGTGTCAGCAAGAATACTGGCATTTGTTCTCTTGTCTTCCCAGCGAACACGGAGGATGGAACGTACACTACGTTGGTGAAAGTTTTCAAGGGCCTTGAGGTGCCTCCTACATGTGACCCATGTCTCACTGCCATATACTGTAGCAGGGTGGCGAGGACCACTGCACGATATGCGTGTAACTTTGTCGATAATTTCAGCTCCCTACAGCTGAGATGCACATCTGATCCGATGCTGAATCTCTTCATCGATGTCTGCGGTGGTGGACAGGTGGGAGCCGAGATACCGAAAGTGGGTAACAATAGAGAGGGTAGTACCATTAAGCTGGATGGATGGTGGAGGTGTGGCTGAACCAGGGGCAGGTTGAAAGAGAATCCGAGTCTTACGTACATTCACCTCAAGGCCGAAGTGTGCATACGCATCTGTGTAGGTATTCAGGATCTCCTGTAGGTCGTGTTCAGTGTGAGCAGCAGGGGTGAGGTCGTCTGCATACTGAAGATCACTAATGGAAGTTACCGACACCTTTGTTCTTGCCTGGAGTGGTCTTATGTTGAAAAGCCCCTTCATCCGCTACTCGATGCTCACCCTGCCGGCTAAATTAGCATTAGCGTGAGTAAGGAAGGCAGCCAAGAAAATGGAAAAGAGAGTTGGTGCCAGTACACACCCTTGTTTAACCCCCGTTTGAAGAACTCAACCTGGGTGCCATTGTACAGGACACTACCGTTCATGCCATCGTGGAGTTACCTCACAATGGTGATGAATTTTGGTGGGCAGCCAAAACGGCTGAGGGTCCACCAGAGGGTCCGCCCTATTGACCGAGTCGAAGGCCTTGGTTAGGTCGATGAAAGCCATGTACAGGTCACAACGCTGTTCTCTGCACTTTTCCTGTATTTGGCTGGCAGCAAAGATCATGTCAGTGGTGCCATGTGATGGTCTAAAGCCACATTGAGATTCTCGGAGGAAGTTTTCCGCCTAAGGAAGAAGTCTGTTAAGGAGGTCTTGAGCGATAATCTTGCCAGCTACGGATAGCAGCGAGATCCCACAGCAGTTGCCACAGTCTGACCGGTCTTCCTTGTTCTTATAAATATTGACAATGGAGGCATTTTTAAGAGCTTGGGGGATTTCCTCCTTTTCCAATTTATTCTGCAGGAGAGCGTGTAAGCGGCTGGTAAGCAGAGACACTCCTGCTTTATACAACCAAGCTGGGATTCCATCAAGCCCTGAGGCTTTGTTATTTTTCATCCAGGGATGGAGGATAGCTGAGGAGGATCAGCTCTGGATGTTGAGGGACCTGCTGGGTAGTCAGGACATCCACATCAGTGTTTCGGTTGAGCAGTGAATGATAGTGCTCTTCCAGCGCTGAAGGAGGCCTTTATCATCTTTAATTGTGGAGTTACCGTCGGATGAGCAGAGGGGGGCTGTGTCAAGAGTGATTGGCCCATAAAATGTTTTAGTGGAATTTAAAAATTCACACATCTTTTGCTGATCTGCAAATTTTTGTGTTGCACATGTTTTATTTTTAAATCAGTCATTCTTTAGATTACGAAGTTCCCGCTGGGCTGCCACTTTATTCTTGCGGAAGGTATCAGCTTTGGTTCGAGACTGAGGGTTGTTCTGCCAGTCAGTTAAAGCAGCACGTGTATCATCGAGGAGTACATTGATTGCCGGGTCATTTTCATCATAACCAGTCCTGGTGTATTCTTTCGATCTGGCCGAGGGTCTCTGCAGGTTTTTGTCATGACAGTGTCGAGAATATCCCATTCGGCACTGGGATTTGCGTTGATTTCTGTGGGGTTGTTTATAAGCTCATGTTCAAGCTGTTCTCTGAAAGCATGTGCTTCCGCTGGATCCTCCAGATGCTAAGTGTTAAAACCTCTTCTGGAGGCTTGCTGCCTTCGCCGTTTTGGGGCAACGTGAAGTGAGAGCTAGGCTCTGACAAGCTGATGATCAGTGTCGCAGAGGACATCTCGGCGCTCTCTTTCTCTGACAATGATGTAGTCAATGAAATGCCAGTGTTTGGATCACGGGTGTTGCCACAAACCCTTGAACTTGTCAGCCTGCCTAAACAAGGTATTGGTGACAGTGAGGTTGTGTGCAGCACACTTGCTGAGGAGGAGTAGGTCGTTGGGATAACACTTGCCTAGTCCATTTCTCACTATGGTTCCCTGCCAAATGTCAGCAGCTCTGCCAACTCGGGCATTGAAGTCACCAAGGAGCACAACCTTATCTTCTCTGGGGATAGACGTTATCACTTTGTCGAGGTCGACGTAAAAAGCTTCCTTGATGTCATCCTCTGCATCCAGTGTTGGGGCATATGCACTGATGAAAAAGGCATGACGCGAGTGATTCAGTGAGACTCAAAGCGTCATGAGGCGCTCGTTGATGCCAATAGGCTGTGTAGGATGCGTTGGCGGATGACAAAGCCAACTCCATAAATGCGGTGTCTCTCCGCAGCAGGTTTACCCTTCCAGAAGAAGGTATAGCCAGACCCCCATTCTGTGAGTCGACCCTCATCTGGGAGTCAGGACTCACTAATGGCTGCTATGACGATGTTATGCCTCGCCAGCTACATACATACATACATTAGTGTCTTAGTGATAAAAGTCACGGTGGGGGGGGGGGGCAGTGAGCGTGGGTTATGCATTAGAGAAAATCTTGGTAATGTAACATTTATACGGCTTCATGTCTGTGAAAACCTCTGTACGAATGGTAATCGGAGTTGTAATATTAAGTCACACTGAACACACCTGCACCACACGTCCACTACACATCTCAGAAGCCCCCCCCCCTACTGAGGTCACCGCGCTTCCATAAACCATTATCAACACAAGATCGAACTCACCTAAAATCCACCATGTATGACCACAGTCCAACGCAGCCCCGTGCATACTACACCTCACCTATTCCCTACAGGCCCCGACACTCACCCGGCACAGGCACTCCTCTCACATAACAGAGGTTCATCAGCTTCGCACCCACAGAAACACAGGACTACAACAACACACATTATGTCTATTGTTGTACTATAATACTATACACGGAGCGACCATTCCACCATGATGATACTGACCTGCATATAAGGCACAGGTACATTATCGCATCATAATTAACCCAGACCAAACTTGAGAGGTAGACACACCTTAAAGTCTTCCTCGCGGAGTGTATTTTACGAAAAATAAATTGGATTCACAGGATGAAATATATATTACTGAACAACACCAGTCTGATCTGTTCTTGGGATGAGAGAGAGACTGACACAATGAGTGGATAGTGTAGCGTTGTGGCAGTGTACACCAGACTGAGAGGAGCAACAAAGACAGTGAGAGCCAGGAAGAGGATGAGGGAAGGCAGATTATCACGAGGGAGGAGTAACAGGAGGAGAGGCTACTGTAGGGGTGAAGGTGAATCAGCTATAATATATAATGGGCCATGAGATCCACTCCACCAGTCAACTCATAAACGATTCTGAACGACCATCTTTACTCATACTTGTGTACTTGTGGTGTTCAGTGTGAGTGAGTGAGTGGTACTGAGAGTGTGGTAAGCCCTCACAACATCAAATGAAGACGTCACTCAAGCCATCCTTACTGAACAACAAGGAGTATGAGTGACAATAAAAATACTGATAGTGACATGAGGTTCAGCTCTGCCCACAACTAAATATACGGAGCAAGAGAAAACATAATATCGTAGTTCAAATCCATATTGAAATGTGGGCTAAAGTAAGCAAGTTTTATGTTACGTTACAATTAATATGTTTACACTAAGTTAGGTTAAGTTACATTAAGTCAGGTTACACTAAGTTAGGTTATGTTACGTTAAGTCCGGTTAGGGTAGGTTATATTGCCAAGTTACATTGTTAGGTTAGGGCACATTAGGTTAGGTTAGGTTAGGTTCTATTAAGTCAGGAATGACAGGTAAGAGCTAATAGGTCGACAAGGAGGGGTGCCAGGCAGGTAAGGAAGAGACTGTGGCTGTCCAGCGTCAACAACACACGGCACAAGTACAGTGTCTACCAAAAGGACGTCCAATTTGTCACTCGTCAGCTACATTATCTCGAGGATTTATGGCTCTGAAGGGAGAGCCGAGTCACCCTTATCCTATGTCGCTAGTCGGCTAGTGTGTCTCAGTTTTTGGGTATTTATACAATGTTTCCACACCTCTTCACGTCTGCTATTTACTGTTAGTAATTCCCCTACTCTTGACACTTTATCATTTAGTATTAAAATCTATTTAATGCCAAACGTCTCCTACTCTTGACACCTGCTAGTTACTATCAATAACGCCCCCCACCTCTTGGCGTTTGCTATTTACTGTCAACATAAAAATATTTTTTTAGGTCTTTCTATGATATTCCTGTACCAGAGAGAAAACTCCCAGAATATAGTTGTTTAAAGATGATTAGGTGAAACAAACTGTACTCTAGAGTAATGTAAATTAACGTGAATAAAATAGTTTTGGTGTGAAGAGGGAGGCAGATGATGAGGGAGGAAGTGAGGTGAGGAACGAGGGAGTGAAGTGAGGAAGCAGGGAGGGAGGGAGGGAGGGAGGGAGGGAGGGAGGGAGGGGGAGGAGGGAGGAGGGATGATGAGGGAGGAAGTGAGGTGGAGGAACGAGGGAGTGAAGTGAGGAAGCAGGGAGGAGGAGGAGGAGGGAGGAGGAGGAGGTAAGGAAGGAGTGAGGTGAAGAGGGACGGAGGGTGAGGTGAGGAGGGAGGAGGGGAGGGATGGAAGAGGTAAAATAAAGGAAACAGGCAGCAACAGACTAACGGCATTAATATCTTTAATACATATAACACAAAGTGGCCCCACGGTGTTGTAGTATGGGATCAAACTCCTAGATATTATACGAGTAGCTGTTCCAACACAATATTCTACTTTGAACATGGACAAGATCTTCTCGTGCAGCAGAGAGAGAAGATGTACAGTTTACGTGTATCAATATTGTTCATAAGGGGAGGGGGGGGGGTGGGGCACGTTCACCGTCGATACAATCAACTCTAAGATTGTTTTAACACCTTTTTTGCAACACTGTAATAGATTATTTATCAGTTATTTTAGAATACTCTCAAATAAGTAAGGGTCATAAAATATTAGTGTACCTGTATACCGTCAGAAATCCTTCTCTATGTTAGCAGTCGCCTTGTGTTCCGAGTTTGGTTATCTTGACTGTTGACTCTCAGTTTGAATAACAGACCTCAGTCAAGTTCCTGGGTCGAAGAAGATATTTGCTGGAAATTCACATAATGAAAATTGTGAGTGTAAATGTTCACAAACCTGTAAGAGTAGTTGTTCTCGACTCTTGCTCTTTGAAACCTGAGTCCCAAGTTCGAGGTCCACCAAGTTGATCAAGAGTTTGTTTAGTATGAGACAGACTGCCGAGAAACATAATACATCTGTATATGTCAGAACTACCTTTAGCAACGGACACACGGACACGAAGACTAAACCAGCCTCTGTAGTCCCCCTCCAGCCGTGACCTCGAGGTTGGACACAGATAAGGACACAACAGGCCATGATCACTGCATGTCACGGCTGATACTGATATATGAAGAGTTAAAAGGCGACTCTGGAGACTCCCTTAGTAACCAAGACGCTTCTGTCATGTCTTGGGCGGTACAGCTAACATTCTCTTTGTCCTTGTAAGTCTATCTTCACATCGGCCTGACGACCCATGTAAGTCTCAGTGACGTGTAATCCTTCTCCTCCCTCCCACCAGGTACACTCACACCCTTTTATGGCTCCATGTTTCATTTGAATCACAAACCGTATGGGCGCCACCTAGGTGAGGTGCGCCACACCAGGCAGAACAGAAAAGACCCCGCTATATAAGCTACTCTATATCAAGTGTGAGTATATGTAGTGTCTTAGATAGCCTTCCAAGGAGTCTTAAATGTACTGATTCACCCTCAGACGTGCTGGAGAGACCACCACAGTCTGGGACCTGCTGGAGAGATCACTACATCCCTCAGTGTCCCGTATGGACCACAAGATCCCAAGGTCTCCAGTATAGACAGATCCCAAGGTCTCCCGTATGGACCTCGCTCGTATAGACCACAAGGGCCCAAGGTCTCCCGTATAGACCACAAGGGCCCATGGTCTCCCGTATGGACCACAAGATCCCAAGGTCTCCAGTATAGACAGATCCCAAGGTCTCCCGTATGGACCTCGCTCGTATAGACCACAAGGGCCCAAGGTCTCCCGTATAGACCACAAGGGCCCATGGTCTTCCGTATGGACCATTCAGACCTTGAATGTAACAGCAAGGCGCCACCAGTGACCTCAGATTAACTAGATAAAGAGTAATGGAAAAGAGTCTAATGGTCTGAGGACACGACCCTGAGGGTTACCCAAGGGTGGTGGTGGAGAGATAAGTGAGTGTGAAGGTAACGAAAGAGAGAAAACGTCGTGAGGAGAACAATCATATGGTAAAGAATCTGAGACCAAAACTAGGATATGAAGTGAATGTGGATAGGCATCTGTATAGGGGAGAACAATACGGGGAATAATTATAAAGAGAAAGCACTTTACTCCACTACCAGGCACCTCCAACATTCTTTAATCTTCCAACATAAAATACCCTTCAGTGGTGCGAGGTTCACTTTTTAAGAAAATAAATAAACACAAGTGCTATGGATTCTGAACGGAAGGAAAAATCTGAAATAACAAGAGGGACGCCGAGGGGCCATGGGGTATATTTATCACATCATAATTATGAAAGGTAAAAAAATATTATCTAGTGTTAGAGAGACGATACCAATAGTAGAGAAACACTGTACAAAGAATAAACATAGGAATGACTCCTGAAACAGAGACTGGATGAGGGTGAGATGGTCAGCACGAAGATCCCTCCGTCGTCAAGCGGGGACATCGTCAGGCAGACAAACACACACATTTCACAATCTTGTCACAATTGCCATGGTTGGCTAAGCGCGACCAACACTACCTTGGAGGTGAAGGAGCGTTACCCTCCTCCTCCTCCTCCACGGGATCGTACCATGGCGGTTCTCTGTATCTCTTTCTTGTGCTTAAAACTTTACTCTTTAGCTGAGTGAAGCTCCGGTTCTTTCATTACAGCCACATATTCTACGCCCACCTTCTACCTCTACTTCCACTAACACTCTTCTGAATGAAGGATTTCTTCACTGAAAATGGAATTACACTGCCAGTAGGACACGCTAATGACAACAGCAGACATTCACTTACACTAAAACCAAACCAATGACCATCTACTCCCAGTAACTGTGCTACATGAGGGGGAGTGCTCCTGCTACCTGAGGGAGTGCTCCTGTTACCCGAGAGGGTGTTCCTGTTACCCGAAGGGGTGTTCCTGCTACCTGAGGGGGGTGTTCCTGCTACCTGAAGGGGTGTTCCTGCTACCTAAGGGGGTGTTCCTGCTACCTGTGGGGGGATTTCTGCTACCTAAATAAGTGTTCCTGCTACCTGTGGGGGATTTCTGCCACCTAAGGGGTGTTCCTGCTACCTAAGGGATGTTCCTGCTACCTGTGAGGATTTCTGCTACCTAAGGGGTGTTCCTGACAGGGGGTGTTCCTGCTACCTGAGGGGAGTTCCTGTTACCTGAGAGTGTTGCTGCTACCCGAGGGGGGTCCTGCTACCTAAGGAGGGTGTTCCTGCTGGTAAACGTGACACAGTTACCGCACTTATAAAACAAAAATGTTATAATTTTGAGAACACGCTGTTGTCTGCGAGGTTGAACCCCACGACACCTGCTGCAACGCGTAGTTCACATCACCCCTTAGAGATCAGACCAAGACACCAGCCTCAAGGTCTAGCTCAGATCAGCCACATCTATTGCAAACCAGCACTTAGCGATCAGACCAAAAGATCAGCCAGAAAGTCAAGATCAGATCAGCCCTAAGAAATCAGGTACACTGGTCGATCACGGTCTGGTTGACACGTGTGCGTGTGTGTGTGTGTGTGTGTGTGTGTGTGTGTGTGTGTGTGTGTGTTGAGGCACAATGGTATAGAAATCCCGACACACTCCACTACCCTCCACACACATAAATGTACCCAACACCTGCTAAACACCCTCTACTCACTTTTCCTGCATCTACCACACACCTGCCGTACACCTTTCCACACCTCCCCTACACCTACCACACACCTGCTCCACATTATGGTCTCTACCGATTAACAGGGCCATAATACAGTAAAAATGGAGAGAGAGAGAGAGAGAGAGTTACTGAAGCATGACACAACTTAACTGCTGAGGAATTACGTCCATCAACCTCGTTCAATTACAATATACGCAAAATAAACACACACACACACACAAGAACTGTCAGGGCAACATAAGGAAAGATACGTGAACCTTGCCCCACCATTACCTTTACACAGGACAGAGGAAACAGTATTACCATAAATGTAATGTTACTAGTTTCGTTCTCATTGTTTACATGTAGTGAAGCATCTTCTTACTTTGGGCCTCACTCTAACCATTCTTCTGTGGCGAATAAAACGTCCGGTGACTACAGTTTGGTGAAGGTGACTAAACCGATGAAGTTACATTAACATGACTGCTGTAAAACAACATAATATTAGCACACCACCAAATGACCGAGGTTATCAAAACGTAAAGATTTCAATGCGTCTCACTTCGTCCAAGTCATCAACAAGAAGGATGCCTCACTTCTGCTTGGTCTATCAAATAACGTTTCATAATCAGCTACAAAGTCCTGACAAAAGCCCCAAGAATAATGTTAAACATTCCCAATTCAGATTAACGCCGCCGTACACGTGGAGCAACACACACACACACACACACACACACACTGTGTGACTCACAATACCAGCAACAACTTACCGTGGCCACACATCGAGAGGGGAGATGAACACCCACAGCGTGTAATATGACAGGGACAACAACAAAGCCATAACAACATTAGATACAGCCCAGCCGGAGACTACTATACTCCGTATTAGCCTTCCACCGCCACACTAGTCCAGCCCAGGAAGTAACCAATATAGTCTTACATCTTAACTTGACAGTCCGTCTGAATCCTGTGTTTACAATTCCCTTAAGCTTCAGAACCAACGCTGCTCTACGTCTTACTTCAGTATTATCATGTCCAACTGTTGTTACTGTACCTTGACAACAACTCGTGTTCCCTTGATTGACTGAAGGAAAAAGCGAGATATTACTCGAACATTAGGACTGTCTGGTAACCCAACATAACCCACACACCGCTTCAGGTGATATACACAGTATCTTAAACTACACCCAGATACAAACAAAGGCAGATGAACACTTACGGCCACATTTTTAATCATCCTCTTCCATAGTTTTAAACGCTAAGGACCCCACCGCAACACTCGATGGCAAGCAGCTCTTCGTCAACCAGATCCTAACAATTTGTTTGTTTTATTGGATAAATACGAATATTGAACAAACTTTTTTCTTTTTACATTAATGTTTTCAGGCTTTGTTGGGATCATCATCCATTCATGACAGCCAACTCACCGTTCGCCAGCGGCCAGACAGGCATCACGGATGGTCCTTTTAGATGGCATGTTATTGAAGTTTCTATATAAATATAGGGATATACTTAATAGTAATAATATTCAGAATCAGGTAATTTTACAAATGGTTTGGCAGGTACTGTATACAGACAAGTACATAGTTCATCATGTGCTATATAAAAACAGTGCTGTATCATTTAGATCTTTACCCGACATAAAACAGACTTTTAGCTGTTTTGAAAGCGAATTTTCATCTGAAAAGTATAAGTTGGCGAGTATGGCGGCAGCGTTTGTAAACAAACGCACCTCCGGCATACCAACAACACGAGTAAGACGACCCATAATGCATCAGTGAAGGGGACAGGCATACAAACCTTACCCTTGACGGTCCCACGTGGAGGGGAAGGGGTTCGGGCGATAAAAACTATACAACTTGAAGGAACGACTCGTACCTGCGGGTTCTTCGTGGAAGAGGGAAGAAGGGCATTTAAAACTACGGCGGTTAACCCCTTCGCAAAGGGGACGCCACTTAAAAAAAAAAAAATTATGGCTATCGCCAGACTGTTTTACTCAGCAGACAAAAAGTCGTATATAATGGGTTATTAATCATGAAAGTAAAACATTTCATGTAATCATCTCATTATAAAACAACTAGAAGGTTAAATTCGTGTTGACACATGACAGGGATACATAATATGTGAGCGGCGCGGCGGTGTGTTAGGACAGACTGAATTAAAGAAAAAAATAGTGAAGAAATTGCTGCACGAATTATATTAAAATTCTACGATCAGTAAAATGTATTAATCAGAGTGTTGAAATACTCATACTTGTATATAAGAACATAAGAACATAAGAAAATAAGGAGTCTGCAATGTATATATATATATATATATATATATATATATATATATATATATATATATATATATATATATATATATATATATATAAGAGGGGGGACTACATTGAATAAGTATATTGAGCTTGATAACTTTGCCCCCAAAATTATGCTTTTTTTTTTTGCAATAAATTGCCATGATTGCCTTCTGTTAATCCACACTTCCCTCCTCACTCCTTCCCTTCTGTCCCCTTCACCCCCTCTCCCTTCCCCTTCCCTTTGCCCCCTTCTCTCTCCGCTCTTCTCCTTCCCTTCTCTCTCTAACCCTTCACTGCTAATTCTATAGCAATTCTGGTCAAATTACACAATAAACTACCTGTCGGCCTCCTTATTAAGCAATATTTTCCATTTATTTCGAGAGAGAGAGAGAGAGATGTTGACGAATCCTACGTAAGAACGTTTATGTTAACTTTAACTAAACAACGAAGTAAATGTTATCTAGGGTTACAATAACCTCGGTTGCCGATGCCATAACGTCAGGCAGGGTTGGTACTATGCCGTATGTGTGTTGCATCAACTGGATTGTGTCGCTGTCTTATCTAATTTGACTGGATGAGAAATACGAGATGTACAGTTTTTGCTTTCATTTCAATACATTCATGAAATAAGACACAAAGACGAATCAGCTGTCATGGAAAAATTACACAACTACTAAGCACCAGTAAAATAAAAAAGACACAACAATCGATCACCTGTCATGAAAGAAGACACTATAACTAGTCGGTTGTCAAGAAAGAAGACACAACAACTTATCACGTGTCATGAAATAAGAAACAGCAACTGGTCGGCGTGAAAGAAGATACAACAACTGATTGGCTGTCATGAAAAAAGACACAACAGTTGATCACCTATAATAAAACAAGATACAGTCACAAGCCATAATATCGAGGACACTTTGCTCGAACGGGAGGTGAGGCTAGGTGGCCTTTCTCGTCACCACGGACCGAGCTAGGGAGGCCAGTAACATTCTACATGAATATTGGGCTTTAATAATGGTATTGAATATGAATCTGATAAATAATGATATAGGGGCAATTCGCTGCGTATTGCCAAATCTGTATTACCATTAATGCCGTAAGAAAGAACGTCATGTCACAAAGGTAATGTTGACAGGTAAATATATCAATTAAAGCTGGTGGTCGAAGTAATACCATTAGTATACTACTGTGGTGTTTGTGGCAAAGTGGGTGTCCAGTTAGTGCCTCTATTCGGTATATAAGAACATAAGAACATAAGATAATAAGGAGTCTGCAATAGGCCGGTTGGCCTGTGCATGGCAGCTCCTGTCGAGAGTTACTACCACTCTCTATCACCCATGAATCTATCCTGCCTCCTTTTGAAACTTTCAAGCATTCCAGCACTTACTACCAAGTTGCTAAGTTTGTTCCACTCGTCCACCACCCTATTTGTGAACCAGTTCCTTCCGATCTCTCTCCTAAACCTAAACTTATCCAACTTAAATCCGTTGCTCCGAGTCCCATCCTGCTGGGATATTATAAGAACTTTATCTATATCCCCTTTATTGATTCCTTTCACCCACTTAAATACTTCTATCATATCTCCCCGCACTCTTCGTCTTTTTAGGGAATGCAAATTTAGTTTCTTTAGCCTATCCTGATATGGAAGGTTTCTAAGTCCCGGAATCATTTTCGTCATTCTTCGCTGCACCGACTCTAGTGAATTGATATCCATTCTATAATACGGGCACCACAACTGAACCTCATAATCGAGGTGCGGCCTAACTAGCGCAAGATATAGTTGCAATAAGACCTCTGCACTCTTGTTACTTACACTTCTAGATATAAAACCCAATACTGTACTCTGTTTGCCTTATTTCGAACATTAACGCACTGTTTTCTAGGCAGTAGGTCTCTTTCACAAGTCGACTTCTCTAGGTTATTGTTAGGACTGTATACATTGACAGTATTTGTTCTTCCAATATTAAGTACGCTGCACTTGCTGGTGTTGAATTTCATTTGCCATTTTTCAGACCACCCCTGCAATTTATTTAGATCCTCCTGTAATGCATTTGCATCCTGCCCTGAATTAATCTGCCGCCCTATTTTGGTGTCATCCGCAAACTTGCTTATGTCACTGCTGATCCCAGTATCTAGATCGTTTATGTAGATTATGAACAAGAGTGGGCCTAGCACTGACCCCTGGGGAACCCCACTGGTTACACGGCCCCACTCAGATTTAACACCATCTATGCTGACCCTCTGCGTTCTATCGGTGAGCCATGATTTTATCCAATTTAAAACTTTTCCCTCGATACCATGAGCCTTAATTTTTCTCAGAAGAAGTGTCCTGAGCTTTGGATTGTGACATGTAATATGACTTAAATATCTACAAGCATATTACACTAGGTGTAAATGAGGGTCCCTTATTATTTGAGTGCTGACCATAGTGTTATATACCATAACTTTGTCACATTTGATTATTTTATCGGCATGATAACATAATTGGAGCCGTCACAAAATGTAAACACAGTGACGTAGAGAGGGGACGGGTTTGTAGGGCTGCTGGAGGGTAGGAGATAGATATGTCCATTGGCCAAGGGCGGATGACATCGAGCAGGGAAGTTGGGGAGCTCTCGGACGGGGATTGTGCTTGAGGTAGGAGACAAGGCATGGATGGAGGAAATATATGGTCATGGATGTGTAAATTGTATTAGCCACCCTGTACATTCAAAGTGTTTTTTTTACGAAATCTGATAAACAGTAAGGGTTGGAAACACATGAGATCCTTGACATTAAACCTTATTACTTGTATTAAAAGGCTATATTTATGTTCTTGAATGTGAACATATACCCTAAGGGTGATGCAAAAGATAATGTTTATCGCGGTTTTCAACTTACAAACAGTAACTCGTTAGTCAGAAATCGGACCCAGGATTGTTTACATGGCGCCACAAAGACAGCAAAAGTTATCCTAGGCATTGTTGTGTTTCACACATAGCCTGCTTCTTCGTTCTTATTCTAAAGCAACTTGGTTAAATTCAATAGTTATAAAACTCAGTATTTACCAATTACACTTTCCAAATTAGATGATCTCCCACCAGTCACATTTCAGGACGCAATCATTCTTCCAAGTTCTAAAATAGATATGTTAGGCCTCACCATTTCCTCTAATATGTCATGGAAGCCAAACATCCACAACAATGCTAAAGCTGCCTCCCGAAAGCTGGGAATGCTGTACAGATGCCGTAGCTACTTCACTCCTGAGCAGTTGCTTCGAGTTTGTAAGGGATTCATTCGTCCTAACTTGGAATACTGCTTTCAAATCAGGGGTGGCTTTTCTTCTGTCCAACTGTTAGGTAGGGTGGAATCAAAGGCATTTCGTCTTATTAACTCTCCTCCTTTAGTTGATAATATTTCTTTCCTTTCTCTTCGCCGAAATGTTGCTTCACTCCTTCGAGTTTGACGAAACTACTGTTGAAAGAGGTTGTCATTAATTAACTAATTTACAGGGGGGTTATCTCCATCCCACACCAGAATTAAACCTGGATCAGAATAAACCTGCTGGAGAGATCCACTTGGGTCTTGGCGAAGAACGGAGAGAGGAAATGTCGTAGGTCCAGAGTGACTCCGTCAACTCCAATGGACAGAACATCTAGTATGGAGCTTGAAAAACTTAAGTAGAGCTATATGTCCCCTTAAAAAAGATACGGGAGGTCCTGCCCAAATGGTATACATGAATTCATCTTAAGAAATTACCCTTAATGCCAAAGTTTACAAGCTAATCAAGGATAATAACTTTATTTGGAATATCAAAGGCGTTCTAAGATCGACGAAGGCTACGACACTCATGGAGGAGAAGCGAGTATAGAGTTCCTGAGACTGATATGTACTCCATTGTGGTAGGAAACCATGCAAATTGGATGAGAGTTTGTCCTCCAGCCGAAACATGAGACAGGTAAGGAGAATGCGTTCCATTACCGTGCTGAAGAAGAGGTGAGGGAAATCTGTCTGAATTTAGCAGTGCCATATTTTGGAATGGGTACTATTGTGCTGGAGGTCCAGGCATTGAACACATACCCTGTGCAGAGGCAGATATTGTAATGCAGGAGGAGGGTGTTACCGACTTTCGGGAGCAAAAGGAGAACTGAGTAGGTGAGACCATCATCGCCGGGGGCAGTTGCCTTACCCCGACTGATAGCACGCCGCAGTTCCCTCTCGGTTACATTCACCATATCCTCTTCATCGACCTTCAGCAATGCCGCCATGAGAGGGAGAGCGCGGGGAGAAGGCCTCTTGAATTTGCTCCGGGAGATTACGGGTTTGAGATTGTTCTGATCATGTTTCGACATGATCTTGTACCTACTCTCAACATGGGTTTACAAAGGGAAAATCTTGTCTAACAAATCTGCTAACGTTTTTTAGGAAAGTCTTCGAGGTAGTAGATAATGACGAAAATTACGATGTTATTTACTTAGACTTTAGCAAAGCATTTGACAGAGTACCGCATCAGAGGCTTCTGAGAAAAATTAAGGCTCATGGTATCGAGGGTAAAGTTTTAAATTGGATAAAATCATGGCTCACCGATAGAACGCAGAGGGTCAGCGTAGATGGTGTTAA
The DNA here is from genome assembly GCF_018991925.1 of Homarus americanus. Classification (NCBI taxonomy): domain Eukaryota; kingdom Metazoa; phylum Arthropoda; class Malacostraca; order Decapoda; family Nephropidae; genus Homarus; species Homarus americanus. The sequence goes on from NW_024722227.1 coordinate 10,092,984, forward strand.
ATCTGAGTGGGGCCGTGTAACCAGTGGGGTTCCCCAGGGGTCAGTACTAGGCCCACTCTTTTTCATAATCTACATAAACGATTTAGATACTGGGATCAGCAGTGACATAAGCAAGTTTGCGGATAACACCAAAATAGGGCGGCAAATTAATTCAGGGCAGGATGCAAATGCATTACAGGAGGATCTAAATAAACTGCAGGGGTGGTCTGAAAAATGGCAAATGAAATTCAACACCAGCAAGTGCAGCGTACTTAATATTGGAAGTACAAATACTTATAATGTATACAGCCTTAACAACATCAACCTAGAGAAGTCGACTTGTGAAAGAGACCTAAGGGTACTTGTAAGCCCGGACCTACGGCCTAGAAAACAGTGCGTTAATGTTCGAAATAAGGCAAACAGAGTATTGGGTTTTATATCTAGAAGTGTAAGTAACAAGAGTGCAGAGGTCTTTGCAACTATATCTTGCGCTAGTTAGGCCGCACCTCGATTATGCGGTTCAGTTCTGGTGCCCCTATTATAGAATGGATATAAATTCACTAGAGTCGGTGCAGCGAAGAATGACAAAAATGATTCCGGGACTTAGAAACCTTCCATATCAGGATAGGTTAAAGAAACTTAACTTGCATTCCCTAGAAAGACGAAAGAGTGCGGGGAGATATGATAGAAGTATTTAAGTGGGTGAAAGGAATCAATAAAGGGATATAGATAAAGTTCTTATAATATCCGAGCAGGATAGGACTCGGAGCAACGGATTCAAGTTGGATAAGTTTAGGTTTAGGAGGGAGATCGGAAGGAACTGGTTCACAAATAGGGTGGTGGACGAGTGGAACAAGCTTAGCAGCTTTGTAGTAAGTGCGGGAACTCTGGAAAGTTTCAAAAGGAGGCTAGATAGATTCATGGATGATAGAGAGTGGTAGTAACTCTCGACAGGAGCTGCCATGCACAGGCCAACCGGCCTATTGCAGACTCCTTATTTTCTTATGTTCTTATGTACTCTGCTGAGCTGTGGTGAAGGGAGCTAGGGAAATTTTTCTTGACCACCTTGTTGATGAGGTAACACATGGCTCCCACGCTAGTATGATGGTTAATGCTGTATGTGAGATTACGCTAAGATTCAGTCTGAACACATTGTACTGGTACTGGTGGAGACGGTCAAGGGTCGGTTCGCCTTGGAATGAGATACTATCCTCCACCGCCTTCTTTTCCGCCTGGAGGATACGTTCACCAAAGGTCCAGGCGTACGCTTCTGAGTGAAGTTCGGTGTGTGGAAGTTATGTGTGGAAGTTATGTGTGGATTTCACCAGGGAGGAGTATAACTTCTCCGGCGACTTTAAATTGAATGTAGGGAGTAAGGTTAGACATGTAGGAGATGTAGGTAAGACAATACTTCGGAGGGATGGATGAGGACCTTTCAGGTGATGCCACTAGTCCAGAAGTAAAGATGTAACCAAGGGTACCTCCACGAGAGTGAGTGGCACCACCAGTATCCCAGCGAGATAGCTAGTGGCGGCGGATGTACTCAAAAAAACGAATCCCATTTTAGTTGGGCGTAGGAGAGAAATCCCCAAGCTCAGGGTGTCAAGCATTGAAATCTCCTATATAGATCATTCCAGAAATCGGAGGAGTAGAGAAGACAGGGAGATTAATCCTGACAGGGGTAGAGTAGACATTGCATAGACAGGTCTTGCCTTCACCCACGGGTATCTCAAGAAGCTGGAAGGCCATAATGTCATCTTCAGAGCAGCGAAGAAGTCGATGTGGTATGGAGGAGCAGAAGTAGCTGATGAAACCATTCCTGACAAGATGAACAATGAGAAATAGCCAGTAAGCGGAGGAGCCTTCCCCCGAAATAGAGATAGAATAGCAAAGGCTTCCTGGATGAATATAACATCCGGAAGATGGTGATAAACATAACCTTTAAGAGCAGCTAGGTTCGTATCGTTTCTGATTCCACAGGCATTCCATGAGATAATGAAAAGCTGTATCCGGTTCTCGAACTTAACGTTTACCCTGACGAGAACCAGGTGCGGAAGAGGAGGTGGCACGGGCATCGTCTTGTGGTGCGCCACGTGAATTGGCCAGGAGACCAATGGTCCCCTCAAGGCGAAAGGTGAGAGCGTCTAGCTTCTCAGTAAGGGTGGTGACAGACTTGATGACAACCTGTTGAGTTTCTACAAGAGAGGCGAGAGTGTTTTCAGTAGTGGTGTGCCTGATTCCCAGACCATCAATGCGAACTTCAGTGGCATCAGGCCGTGCTGCAAATGAGGTATACCGAGACAACAGAGAGTTGACAGAATCGCAGGGGGCAAAAACTTCTACAGAATCAGTATTAGTAGAGGTGACAGGTGGTGTGGCGTCCTGTAGCAAAAATATGGGTGCACTAGCAACACATAGTAACGGGATATATAACCAATTCCCCAGCACTTGAAGCACCATTGTTGTTCGGTCTTCATTTTGTGTAGTTCACAAGATGAGAGACAAGGGAAGAAGCTGAAGGCGATAGCTGGTTGGAGAAGGTCTGGGAGACTCCAGACGACAACAAGCCAGTTGATGGATTTTCCATTCTAGTGAAAACGAAGAGCAGAGTGGATACCGGGGATTTATTTAGCAAAGGAAGGATCAATGCATATAGGGTAGCGAGTGGGTGAGGTAGCTAGGAAAATTACGGGGCTGTCGAGTGAATCCTGAGCGTCGAGGAGCAGAGAGAGAAACTCACCAGTCTTAAACCTATCTATGAAGTCCGTGCATCGTTGGAGGTGTAGACGAAGCGAGAGGTAACAGCAGACATCTTGACCTCAGCAAGGTCCCGGTCGAGGTGAAAGGTCGTGGTGACCTCGACTAGCCAGCATATTTTTGTATCAACCGAGGGGTTTCCTTTGAAGAGGAATTTGATGTAGTCACATTGGGGGGCAAAAGCTGGAGGTATAGAAGTGGGCTAGGAAGTGGTCAGAGAGGAAGTTGCCCTCGAGATGGGATGCCCATGGGCTGGAAGCTGTACGTGGTCGGGTGAGTCGCACGTTTCCAGTTAGGCAACTTCCCACGCTATAGCACACGAGGGACCCACGTGCTGAAGAGCAAACGCCTCTGTATTTTTGGGAGTTTTAGAAGCAGGAGACGGAGATTCTGTCATTGCCACTGTCTGAAGTGGACTCCAAGGGGCGTTTGGTGACGGTAGAGGCCTGGTGGCTAAGCAAAGCAGGAGAGGGGTAAACTTTCCAGGGTAGCATATCCTCGTCGCTTAGCGCTTGGACGGCCTCCAAGTCGGCAAGGATGACGGGTCCGGAGTACTCCATAACGCCCCTGGACACCACTGCGGTGACAATGTTACCACAGCGTCGCTTCCCCGTCGCACAGAGTGGTGGAGCCAGGTAGAGATGCTGGGAGTGGTTGGGTAGTTTGAAAATACGTCACTACTACATCACACTCTCCTCACTGCAGCATGCTCAAAAACGAAAACAACCGACCTGAGGGTCCAGGCAGAAAGTCCAGAAAGTCAAGCAACTTGAAATTTCAAAAGTGACGCTGATAACTATGTTTTACTCTAGTTCTCTGCACAGACTGCAGGTAGTCGACTAACTAGATTCGTCAGAATTGAGGATTCTAGGGGGCGTTTACTCACAGCCCTTGTTGAGGGTCAACGTCAACAAAGGCTGTCGTATGTGTCAAGTCAAAAGCTGCTCCCTGTCCCTGCTCCCTGGTTCTGCTTTCTGTCTCACTTCCTACCCACCTGTGGTAGCATATAAATGTTACCTCCTCACGGTTACCATGTGTTCCCAGGCAATACTGGCAGTGTGTTACAGCCCAAAGACAATATACTCAAGACAGGAATGAGTGTAAAATAGTCGGTAATAATACTAGCTGGGACCTCAAGGCAAAGTGACGTCATTGTAATCCCCTCATGCATTAGGAAATGGTATTAGATCATGCATAAATATTTCTCATATATAAGTGCCACTGTGAGGATAAATCTCTACAGTGTTGATGCGGCACTGTAGGGAGTGATTAAAGTTGGGATCAATAAGTAAATAATGAAGTCAAGTTTGTCACTAAAAATTACTAAGTTACTTGCAAACTGGTATATTATTTATGGAGTACTTATATCTTTGTTAACATTATACCAAAGACTGTTATTTATAGGAGGAGGATATGAGCACAGGGAACCCAGGCACTTTCCACAAATGCCTGTTCAAGTTCCTTCAAAAGGTAATATATATTTTTCATAATGTTTATCATTTCATTTTAAGCTAGGGGTTAGGTCAGAGGGTCTATTTGGTGCTCAAACATTATATTTTCCAGTACTTGTAACTTTTTTCTACCATTTTTTTTACTGTTTTTACATTTATTGTCACTGTTTATTTATTTGTCCATGATATGTTATATTTGGGAAGTCAGGTTAACTGATATAGAGTTTTCTGGTTCTTCTTCTTAATAACTGTTATATTCGCTTTCTGTCATTTTATGATACTATGACTACATACAAAGTAACATCACATGCACAATAAAGTTTTTTGTGTTCAAAGGAATTCATTCTCTAAGTTCCTCAGTGTCACCTTTTCTAATACATATATTATATATTGATTTATTTTAGAGACTGTACAGTACAGTACTACCTTTAATTGGTGTTTTTCTCCTTCATTTCTCTAAAAAGAAAAAAATGCACAAATTGACCAACTTTATATAGTATTTGCATTTTTTGGTATTTATTTGTTTTTCATTTATATGTTCTTACAGTTAGTGACATGTGAACATATATCGAAATGCATCCTGCAGTGCAGATCAATGTTTTTGAGAATTTGGACTTTGATTTTGGTAAGTGGTTGTAAAGGCCTGGGAATTAGGGATAGAAATCCCTTACCAGCCTGATGAGGATCTTATAAAAGGAAAGGTAAGGACCATGGTTTTCTGAGGAATAACAAACAACCGTTTGAGATTGACATCTCTTTACTATAAAAAAATATAACACAAAACTCTGACACACACTCAACAAACATCAAATAATTACAGGAGTCAAACAATTAATGCAGTCAATAGTTAATGGAGTTAATCAATTAAGGGAAGCAAACAATTAAAGGAATCAAACAAATAATGGGAGTCAGCAATTAATGGATTCAAACAATTAAATGGAGTCAACAATTGATAGAATCGAACAATAAAGAGGAGTCAGCAATTAATGGAATCAAACAACCATAGAATCAAACAATGAACAGATATTTCCTACGGCAGTGGCCCTGGGGGAAGGTTCTGGAACAAGGTGATGCACACTCAGGGTAAGGAAGCGTCCATTCAACTCCACACTCAAGAGACAGCGGCTGATTGTCTTGAAATGGCAGGAGAACACCGGGGCACAGACGGAATGAGATGAATTGACGGTCGTGGTATGTGGTAGTGGTAGATGACCAGAGAATTGACAGTCTATAGGTGAAAGTCTGGGGACACAGCCCACGAGTCCAGGACCTATGATGAGATCACAGCCAGAATCTCACGAACAGCTGGGTAGCTAGATAGTGACTGTATGGCGGCTGGGTTGAATCTACCGGTGACCCAGATAGACGCTGCCGTTCTCACCTCTGTCCAACCGCCCCAAGTGTCGTCCGCACCAGCAAACGAGCGAGTAAGCAGCGGTAACAAGCAGGAAGATAGTTCCCCCCTTACAGTGGTTTGTATATGGATTGTCTTATTAAAATCTAAAACAACTTGTATATAATCTAATTATACATCACATGATGATTAAAATGTTAATATGTTTGAAAAATATCCAATTATTTTATTTTAAAGCATCATTATTCTAAAAAAACATTCATTGCACTTAAGTAAATTGGATGAAGGATCTGTACAAGCAGATGCTTTAAGAACCAAACACAACTTTCCAGCAAAAGACATCTTGCAACAAGTTGGTATGTCAAATGTATTTTGCTCAGGTTGTTTTTGTAAATTCAAGATTTGTGAATACATGATGATATATCCTGATTTAATTGACATGCAATGTGGATTTTGTTCATAATATTAAAGACTCTTCAAAGCTTTACATTAGTGTTATATGTCTATATTGTATGGTATTATTAATTATTAAAATTAAATTGAAAAGTTGTTGATATTCATATAGTATTAACTTTATAGTACTGACTATATCTTTACTCCATACAGTATCAAAGGCTGGAATAGAAGACACTGTGCCTTTCATTGGAACTCAGGATTCATCCACAGGCACTACAGAAGGTGTGCCATTCAACCATAAGCCCCAACTACCTATGGACCACCACCTATGGACCACCATGGGTTTCCAAGGGGTAACAAACAACCGCTAGAGATTGACCTCTCTATACTAGGAATATAATCAAAATAATTTAACTCTGACACCACTCACACAAATATTAAATAAACAGCACTGGAGTCAGACAATTACTTGAAACAAAACAATCAGTACAACAAAGTACAGGTATTTCCTATGGCTGCAGATGAATATACCTCCTAACCAGCACGGTGGAATGTTCTGGTAACGCGGTGATCCGCTCCCAGAGGGAAGGTCCAGGGCAGCTTCCTCACTTGGCGCCGGCGTTGGTGGGCGACGTCTTACCACACAGGAGAGACGCCAGGGCATGGGCGGTGAATCGGGCATGGAGGAAGTGGTGATCACGTGGCAGCCGCGGTAGTAGCTGGAGTAGGCGACCGGAGTTGACAGCTGAATAGTGAAGGAGTGGGAAATCAGCCCACGAGCCCCAGGAACCTCAGATGAGTACACAACCAGAGTTGGAATCAGACAGCCAGGGAAGTAGCAGCTGTAGTCAAGGCTGGATCGTGTCTGCTGTTCGAAGAGGCAGCAGCGACCTTCTCACCTCCGTCAACCCCCTATTGGGGCCGTGAACAAGCAAACGAGCAGCGGACAACCATCCCACTCATTACAGACCTTACACTCACTGATGGGCAGATAGTTGTCACTGTCCACCACATGTTCACCTTTCACAAAACGGTTTAAACTTCCATTTTTGTAGCAAGGCTAATGGTCTTCATTGTTTCTTCGCAACACTAGCATCACTAGCACTTGATAGGCGCTTGGAAGCCATTTCGAATGGTTACAGTATTTAGAGCAAAAACACTTAAACATGCACGGACGCTGTGGAAGCCTAACAAAGGCTGGAGACACTATTACTCACAGCGAGACAGCGTAGCATGCCAAAATGAGAGAGGGTGATGCTACGTACAAAGTAGTCCATGGACGACGTTATACCGAATCGGCGGCATGGACATCTAAAGAGTAGCGACGTTATAAGGAACCAACGTTGTCGAGGGCAAAGGTTAAACGAGGACTTACTGTATGTATATAGTATATATATTGTAACAGCACAATTTGTATTATATAAATATTTGCTCAAATGTATATTACCAATATATTCACCAAATACTCACTATAAAAAAAAATTGCATTACTCTATGAGTGGGCAACGTAGTGAGTCTTTATACAGTGAGTGAAGTGATAAATAGTCCTATACATGGACCCTCTTCCAAAATTTTTGGGTATCAAACAGGAAATTTGTGACTCAGACTCTCATAGCCAGTCATCTAATAATTTACAGGACCTGGTGGCAACTGATAGTGAGGAAGAATTACCACAAATTAGCCATATAGAGTTAACACCTACCGATTCTTTAGCTAGCTGTGAAAATTTCATTGATTCTCAGTTTGAGGATTTACTCAGTCGACAATTAAGGTCAGGTAACATTTACCCATTGCCTTCATCTGTTACTAACGCTAGTGCTTTAACTAACACAACAAAAATGGCAACAGGTGGTTCTACTAACCCACTGCCTACAACGGCCGGTCAAACGGTAAGGCTACTTCTAAATAATATTAAGGTACAAGAGTTTACTGGCGAGGATCCTGATTATACTAGTTTAGCATTTTTGCATAAATGCGAAGATGTAATGAGAAATAACGATGTCACCAATGACGTAGATAAAATTTCATACGTCCGAAGCCTTATCAAAACCGGTAGTCTGGCAGCTAGAGGTATCTATGCTTCAGCCATTGACGAAGAAACTGATGATTATCCAACATTTAGGGAGCAATTCATTTCTTTTTTTGGATCGGGCTCCAAAGGAGGTCCACTTTCTTGGATGAAGCACAAGAAGCCCAAATTTGTGCGGGTCTCACTAAGATAGATGTCAGATCTACATGGATTCCTCAGATTGGTTCGATAAAAATGACAATTTGTCTAAAGTAAATTTCTACAGAATTATTGAATTTCAACAGTTTATCTTGTCATCAAATGAACCCTTACGCAAGAAAGCCCAAAAGAAAAAAATTAAAAAAGGGACTAAGCTTATACAAAATTTGGAAGAAATTGCGGAACCATGGGAAAATGTTCCTCGGGCGTTGTCAATGGCACCAGTCACCAGCTTTAAGGAAAAACCAGTCTGTCACGGGAACCAAACACAAAAAATACCTTTTTGCAAAGTCTGCAAACGTTTGCAGGACACGCAGATAAGTCCCCAGCCAGCCAGAGGCAGGATTGAAGGAAAGAATCCTCGCAGGACCTAAGGATTTCAGATAGCCCTGCTAAACCAAAAACTACAAAGGGACATTACACAGGAAGTAAAATGTCTCCAAACACTAAAGGCACTCCGATAAATGGTGTATAGTACATTAGTCTTCATACCACAGCACAGAAGTTTGTAGAAATGTACAACGTATGAGGCAAGAAATAGAAAATCGACGAGAGCCACCTATACAACCATCAGGGCAAGGGGAGCGCGTCCAGCAACACGATCTAGGATAGCGTCAACAGTGCAAGAAAACAACGCTTCCATCGCCGGCTCATTAATCGCCACATTAAACAAAGTGGAAGTGTTGACCGTATCAGCGAGGATAGGTAACAAACAGTTATCCCTAGATATAGATACGGGGCCTGTGCCAATGTTATCTCATTAAAGTCGTTCAATGAACTCCAGCGGCGATATCCTCCAAACGATGCAGAAACACGTTATTCAGCTACTCATTTAGAAGCATTAGCTGTAGTGTGGGCTCTCAAGTATTTTCGGGATCTCATTTTGGGATATCCGATCACAGTCTACACAGATCATGTAGCCGTGACAGAACTATTTAATGGGAAGAATTTATCAGGGCGTTTAGCGCGCTGGTATCTAATAATACTGGAGTTCGCACCCGACTTCAAGTGTTTGCCGGGTCGTGCGAACGTGGTAGCTGATTCGCTATCTAGACACATACAGTAGCTCCTGTCACGCCACTACCTACGTTCACCCTGTCACAGTTAAGGGCGGAACAGTTACAGGATCCATTATGGTCCAATGTTATATATGCCTTAGAATCGGGAGATGAGGTAAATTTGCCCAAATTACCTCTACCACTTTCACAGTTTGAGCTGCGGCATGACATACCATATCGCTCAGTGAAAACACAACAAGAGTCAATCTCTCAAATTGTTATTTCTACATCATTAAAGGAAAACATTCTCACCCTCTTCCATGATGCACCCCAAGCTGGGCATCCAGGGCGAGATAGATGTCTAACAAAAATTAGACAAAAATATTATTGGAAATCTATGACGATCGACATCGAGCATCACATTGCTAAATGTTTATCTTGTGCAAAACACAAAGAACAACGATGGATCCCGCTCCAATCTTAGAATACCCGACGCCGGAACGTCCATGGGATACAG
>NW_024722227.1:10102762-10116035 GCF_018991925.1 Homarus americanus
GCTTTGAAACACGAGGATCCATATATATTTCCTTGGCCCAATAAAGCACGCGGATTTGGTAAAACGTTACTCTGACCACCTAAGTGATATGGGTACCCCCCATTAGAGGTTCACGGCGCCATAAGCTCGTCGAACAGGCTTTGTGTGAAATATAACAGAGTCTAGGACTGCTTTTAGTGTCCTAGTGGTCTAGAGGTAGCGTTCCCCGGTCACAGTCGTGGGCCGTGAGTTCGAATCTTGGCAGCGTGAGGTGTTGATTATATGTAAAAGTCCTCGTGCTTTATTGGGCTAATGAAATATATATGAATCCTCGTGTTTCGAAGCAGGATTTGGTAAAACGTTACTCTGACCACTTAAGTGATCCGGGTAGCCCCCATTAGAGGTTCACGGCGCCTTAAGCTCGTTGAACAGGCTTTGTGTGAAATATAACAGAGTCTAGGACTGCTTTTAGTGTCCTGGTGGTCTAGAGGGAGCGTTCCCCGGTCACAACCGTGGGCCGTGGGTTCAAATCCTGGCAGGGTGAGGTGTTGATTATATGTAGAAGTCCGCGTGCTTTATTGGGCAAATGATATATATATGAATCCTCGTGTTTCGAAGCCGGATTTGGTAAAACGTTACTCTGACCACCTCAGTAATACGGGTAGTCCCCATTAGAGGTTCACGGCGCCATAAGCTCGTTAAACAGGCTTTGTGTGAAATATAACAGAGTCTAGGACTGCTTTTAGTGTCCTGGTGGTCTAGAGGTAGCGTTCCCCGGTCACAGTCGTGGGACGTGGGTTCGAATCCTGACGGGGTGAGGTGTTGATTATATGTAGAAGTCCACGTGCTTTATTGGGCTAATGAAATATATATATATATATATATATATATATATATATATATATATATATATATATATATATATATATATATATATATATATATATATATATATATATATATATGCAAGAAAACAAGTAAATCACTGTAGGTGTGCGTGATCCAAATATATGCTGATAACCACAAGGAAACAAGAAAACAAAAAGTTCCCAAGCGCTTTCGTGTAATTCACGTCTTCAGGGATAGGTACAAACTAAGGAGAAATACTTGACAAGGCTAATATATACAGTAGAAGAGAGTGAGATCAAGTCCCTAGGGGACAGCAGGTGTCCACAATGTTCCGGTCATAAGGCAGTGACCCTTACTAATCTTCTTAATCCAAAGAAATGGATCATGCCTCTCAAGTATTTCTCCTTAGTCTGTAATCACCCCTGAAGATGTGAATTAAACGAAAGCCTTGAACCTCGTGTTTTCTTGTGGTTATGAGCATATACTTGGATCACGAGCACCTATAGTGATTTACATTTGCACATTATATATATATATATATATATATATATATATATATATATATATATATATATATATATATATATATATATATATAAATATATATATATATACATACACACACTAAATTTCGTGGTATACCAGTAGTGTTGATAGTGGACAAGTAAAGTACGGGTAATCGGTAGTCAGCTTCATATACTGTACAGTTTGTTGGCCACTTTTTACCTACGGGCAGCACTTCCGTATGACCAGAAATGCTTCACTTTTACTAAAGATAAGCATTACGTGATGTACAATACTGTAATAAACCTTGACAGGACGAATAAATATTTTTGTTTTACACTGTTAATGGTAGTGAAGTAATTTTGAATTGTCTGTTAAGGAGACCTCAGATGACAACCATAAAGTACGGAAAAGACATTAACTTACACAGGGAGCTGGTTACAACACCAATAATATGAGTGATTCTTTTTTCATTATTATGTGGTAAGATTGGACCAATACAGTCAGACACCGGCGAGCTAACGGACAACAACAGAGAAATGAGCAATATTCTGAACAGCAGATATTTTTCAACAGATTTTACCACTAAAAATTTAAACAAGATACCCAAGGCACCGACCATACAGAAATAGTGAAAAAATAAATTAATCGAGATAGTAGTGACTAGTAACGATGTTAGTAAACAAATAGACAAACTAAAGCCTGGTAAGTCACCAGGTCCCGATGAGATATTTGCCAGAGTATTAAAGGAATGTAAGGAAGAGGGAGTATGCCCTGAGAAAATTTGTTTAACATGTCCTTAAAAACGGGTGTAGTACCAGAATCCTGGAGGATAGCGAATGTGACACCGATTTTCAAGAAGGGATATAGATCACTAGCCTCTAACTACCATCCAATCAGTTTAACATCAATTGTAGGCAAATTACTGGAAGCAATCATTTCAAACTCTATTCGAAATCACCTGGAGAAGCACAAGTTGACCAATAATTCCCAACATGGCTTCACAAGCGGGCGTTCATGTCTGACAAATCTGTCAACATGCTTTTCAACTATTTTTGAATCAGTGGATGGCGGGCACGATTATGACGTGGTATACCTCGACTTTAGTAAAGCCTTCGACAGAGTCCCCCACGAAAGACTAATACGAAAAGTGGAGGCTCATGGCATTGGAGGAGATATTCTAAAATGGATTAGGGCGTGGTTACAGGACAGGAAACAGCGAATAAACATCAACGGCGCTAAATCCGATTGGGGTAACGTCACTAGTGCAGTGCCCCAAGGCTCAGTGCTTGGAGTCTTGGACAATTACTATTTCTTATATACATAAACGACATACATAGAGGTGTAGACAGCAACATAAGTAAATTTACTGATGACAATAAAATGGGGCGTGTAATTAAATCTGACGAGGACTCCGCAAAACTACAGGAAGACCTAAACAAATTTTTCGAATGATCTGAAAAATTGCATATGAAATTCAATGTGGACAAATGTAAAGTACTTAGTCTAGGACAGTGGTTCTCAACCTGGGGGCCATGGCCCCCAAGGGAGCCACGGCAAAAAGAGCCTTTCATCTCAATGACCACATCCGCTACAGGTCCCTTCGCAACCGAGTCATCCGCGAAATACGCACTGCAAAGAAGTCCCACTACCCAACCAAATTACAACACCTGAAGCAGACCAACATCAGTCAATGGTATGGTAAGCTTAAAGAACTCTGTGGACTAAACAATAAGACACACCCCCTCCCTTTCCTTAGCCATCTCACTAATGTTGACGCAGCTGAGCAATCAAATAACCATTTCGCTACTATATGCCAGACGCTCCCCCGGCTTGACACAGCCAGTCTCCCTGCTTACCTACCAGCCCCCCTTCCCACTGACTTAGCAAAACGCCTGGACAAACTAAAATTAAAACGCTCTACCACCCCCATTGACTTACCAATGAAACTCTTCAAGGAGTTCTCCCCGGAGCTTGCTAAACTCCTATGCTCCATCATCAATGCTTCTCTCAGTCAAGCCAGATGCCCAGCTGACTGGAAGACCTCTTATGTATCACCAGTGCCCAAGTCAACCAGCCCACAATCCTTAAATCAGCTACGACCTATTGCAATACCCAGCCTAATCTGTGAAAGTTTTGTGTTCGACTGGGCTTATGCTGATATTGCAGGAGTCGTAGACCCTCAGCAATTTGGCAATATGAAAACTTCCTCCACCACTCACTGTCTTGTCAGCTTTCTCGATTACATATACCGCCATCTCGAGAAACAAAAAACGTCTGTAGCTGTCGCCTTCATTGATTTCACTAAAGCATTCGACCTAGTCGACCACAATATAATCATCAACAAAGCTATTGACCTCGGGCTTCGGAGAAGTCTTATACCATGGCTTACAGACTTCCTCAGTGACCGACGCCAAGCTGTACGCTTCCGAGGGGCTGTCTCCACCTTTCAGTCACTCACCTGTGGCGTCCCACAAGGCACCAAGATGGGACCACTCTGCTTCCTTATGCTCATCAATGATGCCCTAAGAGAAACCCCTGCTCACTGGAAATATGTCGACGACTCCACCATTGGGATCAGCGTCAGCAATTCTGCTCCCGACTATACCGCCCTTCAGGAATTATTGAACAGTCTCCAAAACTGGGCCACCAACAACCATGTCACCATCAACCATACCAAGACCATGGTTATGCACATCAACCTCTCCTCCGACATTGTCCCACCTCCTTCCATTACTTTAGGTCCGAACACACTCCAGGTTGTAGATTCCACGAAGCTCCTCGGCGTCACCATAGACAACAAACTAAATTGGAAACCACACGTCAGTGAAGTTGTCAAATCCTCCGGTTTCCGTCTCCACCTCCTCCGCCGACTCAAGTCCCTCGGAGTTCCTGCACCCGAGCTCCTCAGTGTTTACACAACATTCATACTTAAGCTCATCATGCACTCCTTTCCTGAATGCACTCCTAAATATACACAAAATGTAAGCTTACCTAGAAAAAATTGCAAAAAAGAGGGCATACAGATTATTCTCTCCCCTTCCTACTCCACATATCAAGAAGCGCTCAACACACTGACCCTTTCGACTCTCACTGACCATCACCACGACCTCATCTGCAAATTTGGCAAGAAGCTTCTACACCATCCTCGACACCGGCTCCTACTACCACCTGAGATCTCTAGCCCGAGAATTGCTGTTCGACACCACAACCGCATCCAGCCCATACGTGCACGAACTGATCGCTATAAGAACAGCCCAGTCCCAACCAATGTAAAAATTATCAATAACGCCAATAAACCAATTATTCCTCCCAATGCATCTACTTCTTTGCACTGTCACTATGTTGGAAATGCACTGTAGTTTGAGCTTTTCCCCATCTAGTTATTATATATCTTATTTGTATCACTTATGTTACTTGTATATTATTTGTAATTCGAAACCCATTCCCCAAATATGTAACTGTATATTTTCAGCCTTCTGGCTGCCAAGCTCTTTCAATAAACCGTTAATTATTATTATTATTAAATTGTACGTTTCCAAATAATGTTGGGAATCTGAATTAAACAAAACTTGTATTACTTATTTTCACTTGGGAGAAGAGAATTTTCATTCTTTTTTTTGTCATTTTGTTTAATCATAACGACAATACAATTTTAATATTTACATACTCTGGTGCTATTTGTTTTTATTTTTTACGGATTATTTAAGATTTCACAGGTCCAGTCCCTGTCTGTGTGACAGGAGCTGGACCGAGCTGCTGAACTGACTTGTTCAGTACGTGTCCGTGTGTCATCCTTTGCAAGTGGTGATAGGACCGAATAATTTCAGTCTGGCCTGGGATACCATCACGAAAACAGTGGAGGCCACGAGGATATTGAAAATTCCTCAAGGGGGGAATGGAGTGAAAAAGGTTGAGAGCCACTGGTCTAGGAGATGTAAACAGAGAAACCAGATATCTGATGAACAACGTTGTTATAGAGAAATCCGACTGCAAGAGAGATTTAGGAGTAATTATAAGTAGGAACCTTAAGCCAAGTAAACAATGTGTTTTTGCTCGAAACAAGGCTAACAAAGTACTTGGGTTCATACAAAGGAGTGTTAGTTACAACACTAGCAAGGTTATCCTAAAACTATATCTTGCGCTTGTGAGACCTCACTTGGATTATGCGGTTCAGTTCTGGTCACGTACTACAGAATGGATAAAGAATCTTGAGAAAGAATTCAGAGGAGAATGACATAACTAGTCCCGGGCATTAAGAACCTTGAGTACAGAAACAGGTTAAAGCACCTTAATTTGCACTCCCTCGAGAGACGTACAGTGAGGGGCGATATGATCGAGGTGCATAAATGGAAGTCAGGGTTAAACAAAGGTGATAAAATAAAGGTACTCAAACTATCCAACCAGGAGCAAACTCGTATCAATGGTTTTAAATTAGACAAATTTAGATTTATGCGCGAGATAGGTAAGCATTGATTTGGAAATAGAGTAGTGGATAAATGGAGCAAGTTACCAAACATCATCATTAATTCGAATAAGCTACATAGCTTCAGACATAGGTTGGATGGAAATATGAGCGAAAGGGGTTGAGTGTAAACGGGACTGCCCAGTATGGGCCAATAGGCCCGCTCCAATAGGCCACCCCTACCATAAATAACTCCCCGGACCTTACCACATAATTACCACTGCCCTAACTGCCAACACTCTCCCACCAAGCTATGATAAACACTCAAGGCTTGAAGATATTTGTTCAGCTGTGTACACCGGAGTCCCAGTGTCTGGGATGACGATAAGTCATCTTCCCAGAAGTGAACGACTTGACAACATACTGTAAGTCTACTCTCCCGCGCGCCAGATATCACCACCCTCACTCAGGACGAATCAAACTACAATGCATGTCTTTTTTTTTCATATTACAACAACAAACATTCATGACAACAATTACATACACACCCCCACGATTGTAACACAAAAAACGTCCACGCTACATCCATCAATATATATATATATATATATATATATATATATATATATATATATATATATATATATATATATATATATATATATATATATATATATATATATATATATATATATATATATATATATATATGACTAATCGACTCTTAAATAGCTTTTAGGTGACGAGCGAGCACGAGGCAAGTCTAGCAAGGAAGTCGTGGATTATTTACCCCAGCTGGGTAGAACTAGACAGCTCCAAGCTACGCCCTCCTCCCAGCCAAGGCAGCCCCCCAGCAGCGAACCACCGGGAACATGTGTCCTCAAGTAGATGATGTGAGGGTAGTAAGGTCACAGCCATCACCCACCACCATCACCAGCCAAGAGGAAATCCTGCATGCCTTCCCCTGTCCGTCAGCACCACATACCTCCCCCCCATTCATGGTGTTTTCTCCTCCACTACACACACACACACACACACAGAGCTGATGATCCACTCCCACGGCCCAAGCTTCTTACCCAACCATGGCAAGGCGCCATCCCACGCTAACCTAGCTAACCAGCCACGCCCTATCCCACAACAATTAATCAACCATGACAACTTCCTATGCTAGTTGCACATACATGTTTACACCCCACACCTACGATCCACGTTAGCCACACATCCACACCTATATGTGAGTTATTAGAACACACCCATATCCCACGCTTGTTACACTCGACACCTACAATGTTAGTTACAAAATCGCGTCAATAACCCATGCCCACACCTACAGTATATCCAAAGCTTACTACACATTCACTCTCACAAAACAAGTTCACTTCATTATTATTATTATTATTATTATTATTATTATTATTATTATTATTATTATTATTATTATTATTCAAGGTGCTGACAATGGGCTCTTACCATATGCTCAACTACTAAATTGGAAATCATATAAAAAGATGTCATATCCATCGCTGGAGTCTGTTCCAGGGACTACTCTCTCACTCTTGCTGCTTCAGTTGTCCCAAAAAAATTCACAAGTAACAAAACCCAGAGTAACCTGATTGTTACTACCTGTAGCCACCACACCAACTGTTACTGTCAAGCGAGTTTTCTTACCTATGCTGACAACAAAAGGCCTTGGGCAACGGATGCATCTATTTGACTACATTGGTATTTCATTCCATTCCATTCCATAAAACGTACAATAGTTGAGATAGCAAGTACAGTAAATTAGAGGAAAAGCCCCCCCACCCCCACCACACAGTTTTTGGCATGTCTGAAATAGTTTAATAATTAAAAAAAAATAAAAAAAAGCAGATCACGATACCATATATTTACCTAATATCTACACAGGTTAAAAATGTGATGTGTATAATGATATCCTAACAACTCACTAACTGTAGCAGCTACATATGCTAACTCTCACCTCCTTAAGTCACTCCTTCTACGTGTTAGGTTAGGTAGAGTACGATAAGTGAACCCCCTTGAGCACGATAAGTTAACCCCTTCAGTACGATAAATTAACCCTTCAGTACGATGAGTTAGCCCTTTGGGTTACGATAAGTTAACCCCATGAGTACGATAAGTTAACCCCTTAAGTACGATAGGTAAACACCATGAGTGCGATGAGTTAGCCCTTTGAGTACGATGAGTTAACCCCCTGAGTACGATAAGATTATCCCTTGACTACGATAAGTTAACCCCTTAAGTACGATAAGTTAACCCCTTAAGTAAGATAGGTAAACACCATGAGTACGAGGAGTTAGCCCTTTGAGTACGATGAGTTAACCCCCTGAGTACGATAAGATTATCCCTTGACTATGATAAGTTAACCCCTTAAGTACGATAAATTAACCCCTGAGTACGATGAGGTTAACCCCTATGAGTAAGACGAGCTTATCCCTTGAGTACGATTAATTAATCCCCCGAATGCGACGAATTAACCCTTAAGTACGATAAGTTAACCCCTTGAGTACTATAAGTTAACCCCTTGCGTAAGATAAATCAACCCCTTGAGTACAATGACCCCTTAGGTACGATAAGTTAATCCCTCGAGTACGATAAGTTAATCCCTTGAGTACTATAAGTTAACCCCTGAGTAAGATAAATCAGCCCCTTGAGATTAGGTCAACCCCTTGAGTACGATGATCTCTTAAGTATGATAAGTTAAGCCATCGGATTGAAGGGGTTAAGGCAGAGGTACTGGAGAACGACATTCCTTCCCGGTAGTGGAGAGGTTTACCACCCAGCAGACCTCCCTCTAAAATGTCCAGTCTCCCAGGATGCAGGGCAGGGTGAAGTAACTAACTCGACGCTAGATATATTGTTGATAAGAAGTGTTGGCAACTGACGAAGCCGGAACTGTTGTTGGCAAGAAGTGTTGGCAACTGACAAAGTTGGAAATATTTCTGACAAAGAGTACTGACAACTGACGAAGATGGAACAATATGTTGGCAAGAAGTGTTGGCAACTGACGAAGCTGGAACTATTGTTGGCAACTGACGAAACTGGAACAATTGTTGGCAATAAGTGTTGGCAGTGATTAACCAGAAGCCAAGACCAAGGTAGCGGCGGCAGGGGACACACAGTAGGGAAATGTCAACCTCGCTCCTTACATGCCCGGCACTACACTATCACCACGACACAACTTCCTGACACAGACTAACACCTGCCACATTGTCCTCTTAATTGTCTCATTAATATTCCCTCAGCAACTGTTGGCTCGGCTACATCCACGGTAGTATACGAGTGATTAACTGTTATTTACGTCTCGCATATCCTGAACCCTTACACTACCTGAAGCAAGTGAAGTAAAATGATGTTACTGAATTATTAGATACATCGATAATCTTACATTGATTGAAGCAAGTGAAGTAACCTGTTGTTATATATGACCTAGTATGTTTACATTGACTGAAGCAAGTGAAGTAACCTGTTGTTATATATGAACTAGTATGTTTACATTGACTGAAGCAAGTGAAGTAACCTGTTGTTATATATGAACTCGTATGTTTACATTGACTGAAGCAAGTGAAGTAACCTGTTGTTATATAT
This sequence comes from Homarus americanus, assembly GCF_018991925.1. NCBI lineage: Eukaryota > Metazoa > Arthropoda > Malacostraca > Decapoda > Nephropidae > Homarus > Homarus americanus. The sequence continues at coordinate 10,112,106 of NW_024722227.1, forward strand.
GAACTCGTATGTTTACATTGACTGAAGCAAGTGAAGTAACCTGTTGTTAGAAATGTTTAGCTAGATGTTCTAGTTTGTGGCGGGATTGGGAGCAATGCAGTGGCGCAGTAATCCTAGAGAGTCAAGCAAGTGGAATAAGCTGTTGTTAGTGAATTATCGGATATATAAAACCTTTACAGTTTTAACGTCAAAAATTATTTATGGCGGATAATGATCTGTGTAAAATCTTATACTGCTCCATCTTACTCCACCTTACTCCATTTTACTCCACCTCACTCCATTTTACTCCACCTTACTCCATCTTACCCCACTTTAACTTACTCCATTTTACTCAAACTCACTCCATTTTTTTCCATCTTACTCCATTTTTCTCCACCTTACTCCATTTTACTCCACCTCACTCCATTTTACTCCACCTCACTCCATCATATTCCACTACCAAGTTTAGCCACTCACAACACACTGGTATATCATATAACCAATATATACTGGACCATCGTGATAGCATAACTCAGTATTGATAAATGAGTTAACATCGACAGAGTGATTTTCCTAGTGTGGGATTGTGAAAGAAAGCGAGTTTATGCCACACAACCCCTCCCACTCTCTTTGGTTACACATCTATCATTATCTATACAGTTATACACCACCTGACACGTACAACATCCACACCGCCTCAGTAATCGTAGTCGTTTCAATGTCCTGGTTTTGTTCCTCTTCCATCCTCTAATCCCCTTCACTAGATCCTCCTCCTCCTCGATCGTTTACTCATTCCCCATCTTCCTAGTATTGTGGTCCGTCATGCCACACTGTGTATACCGCCTATCGTCTGCTCTCCTCCCTTCCATAATTCTAAGAATATCTAATTATCATAGCTTTTACTTCATAGCTCGTCCTCACGTTCCACACCCACTGGCTCACTTCCTGTGTGTGTGTGTGTGTCAGTCAGTGTCTGTCTGATAATGTGTGCGTGTGTGTGTGTATGTGTATGTGTGTGTGTGTGTGTGTGTGTGTGTGTGTGTCTAATTACATATCCAAGCCTCAAAGATCACTGTATAAGATATTATTACGAAATTTCTTCTGTTATGGTTAAATGTATTGTATTATGTATGTTATAGAAGCTACAGGTGGTTGACGCAGACTTCATTTCCTTAAAATATGATGATTCGAGTTAGGTGTGGCCGGGAGGATCACTGCTTCTGTGTTTAGCGTGGTCAGGGTGGTGAGCTTCTTGGTCCGATATAAGAGTTCTGACTTATGGTCGACGTTAGGATGTGACCGGGTGTGTGTGGAATATGCCAGGGTGTTTGGCCATTCATTTCGGGACAAGCTTTTATCGAGACACGGTTTCTTAAGTTGGTTTATGATTAGATTAGATTAGGTTAGGTTAGGTTAGGTTAGGTTAGGTTAGGTTAGGTTAGGTTAAGCCGAAACTAGGAGTCCCACAGTTAGCAATGTCCCGTTTTTTCCTCATCCCACAATGCACTGGGTCCCCTGGCAGTGAGACCTTTAGCATCCCTCGTGCCGTAAGTCCTGCAGAATGTGTCAGGTCGAGTCCTACCAAGCTCCTGTGTACGCTGCTCCTCTAGCTTGTACAAATGGTCAAACAACGGATAAAGGAAACACTATCTGGGTATATTCTGTGGATGTATGTGAACATTGTGATCCCTACAAGGTTTTTAACCTTTTGGTTCTACTTAGTGGAAGATACGTTTTAAATTAGTCTCTCTCTCTCTCTCTCTCTCTCAAAATGTGAAATGAACCAATATAAATCATTAACACCTACTGTATACTGTAAGATGAACTAAGATGATTAGATCCGAACGTTGATGAGGTGAAAAACAACTCACTGACAACCTTTTTGTCAATAACAAGCCCTGTAGTATTAACTACATTTGTTACTGTATAATCTCTGGAACACGACAAAAGTGTGAACTGGCGAAGAAGTCCATGCTACCTGGTGGTGCTGGAGTAGACAGATAAGAACCGATTCATGAGGAGACTATGATGCATCAGGTCAAGTGTGAACTGCCAGCTTCGCCTTTCACCCCAGCCACCACAAACCAATATTGGGTTTCTTTTTCGGGGATGCAGTTACATCACATTATTTAAAGTGAGAAGTTTACCCCAAAGTTAACACAAAAAAATTACCCCCAGACTTGGACCCCCTGTACCTTGGTAATACAGTCCTCAAACGCGAACAAAATACTAAATTCCTCTGAGTTATTGTTGATGAGAAACTTAAATGGAGAAACCACATACAAACCATTCACAGTAAAGTCAATAAACAGTGCGGTATAATGTATCACACTCGACAGTCACTCACTCTCACAGCAATGAAAGAAATCTATCATGATATTGTTTACCAACACCTGATACACTGTCACACACTATGGGGAGCCCTCTGGCTCTTGAAAAACACAACGCCTGATTACTGCACAAAAGAGAATTGTGCGGACAATGACCGACTTGAAAATTTTTTATCACATGTTACGAACCACGCCATCTATTGTGTCAGGATCTACCTACCCAGCACCACGAGCAATGCCATCTAGGGACAGGACCCGAGTATGACTAGTCTTAGTTACCACTCCGGGGTTTCCCTTCTCCATATCCTGGTTGTTGCGTCACCTCCTCCAAGTCTTCCTCATCAGCTCCGGATCGAGGAGAGTTCAGTTCACTCTGGGAAGTGACCACACTAGGATCACCTATCCTGGAAACCTACGGCACAGTGACTACCTACCATCTTCTTCAATACTCAGCCTTACTCGTCAGACACCTCAGCACCGCACTTGAGTATTTGTAATCCTATATTACCTCCCACCTCCACTTGCTTCAGATTGTTGTATGTTGTATAAATATGTATATACTGTTAAACCAATGTTGCGTATGTTTAAGTTAAGTATGGTTAAGGGTAATTTATAGGAAGCTGGATATTTTGTTAAGGAATTTATTGCACTTTATTATACACAACAAAAACTCCCATCCTTTGTCTACCCTTTTATAGTCCGATTGTCTTTGTTTGTTTAAGTTTTTTTATTGTTGTTGCCTTTTGGGATCTGGGTAGACTTTTAACTATATTCTAAATCCCCAACTCGTAACAAATGGCGACCGTGACAGGACCCGACCTTAAGTGCCATATTTCTTCCCCCCTTGTTACTCCTTGTTAATTATTCCTCCCAGTCACTTCAATTCACAATTGCTTTACGGTGGTTTAAAGTTCCCTTCATATGTGTGTGCATATATTGGTATTATCGTACAGTAAGAGTGACAGACGTAGGATATTAGGTTCCGAGTGTCATAAGGCTTACCTGTTATTACACGTAGGCAGTCGTGTAGTAAGTCTTATCGAGTGTAGGGAAGAATCCGGATCTGTTTAATGCCGCATTCTACCAGGACCCCATAATTATAAAGCCTCAATTATTGTTCTTCTCATTATCTCATTCGGGGTCAATAATAAAGTAACTCAAGGGTTGTTTATCCGGATCTTTATATTAATGCCGTAATACGCCCTTCCTGTTTCAAGTATCTTTCCAAGTCTCTTATCCTTATTTAAGGATCTTATCAGAAGAACAATATTCATAAGTGTAATTTCCCTAGGTATAACTTGGGTAGTTTCCGGGACTTTCTGGTTATCCACTGCCGTGATATTTTCTAGGGTAATCCACTTATCTTATCTTTTGGCCATTAGTTAATTTATCTAGTTTTTCTTAACAATGACCACCTCAGGTTTTGATCTCCAGGATTTTATTGAATATCCTTCCGTATCTAAATTACGTGTTAATATCCTGAAGAAAGAATGGAAAAGTATAGCCACCTATTACAATATCCCATATTCACAGCAAATGACTAAGGAAGTGTTAAAAAATCAGGTAATTGAAATGTTGGTTCAACAAGAAGTTATAGAAGAATCCGCTGTTGACCAATTAA
>NW_024722227.1:10116135-10178859 GCF_018991925.1 Homarus americanus
TCGAGAGACGTACAGTGAGGGGCGATATGATCGAGGGTATAAATGGAAGTCAGGGGTTAAACAAAGGTGATAAAATAAAAAGGTACTCAAACTATCCAACCAGGAGCAAACTCGTATCAATGGTTTTAAATTAGACAAATTTAGATTTATGCGCGAGATAGGTAAGCATTGATTTGGAAATAGAGTAGTGGATAAATGGAGCAAGTTACCAAACATCATCATTAATCGAATAAGCTACGCTTCAGACATGGGTTGGATGGATATATGAGCGAAAGGGTTGAGTGTAAACAGGACTGCCCAGTATGGGCCAATAGGCCCGCTCAATAGGCCACCCTACCATAAATAACTCCCCGGACCTTACCACATAATTACCACTGCCCTAACTGCCAACACTCTCCCAAGCTATGATAAACACTCAAGGCTTGAAGATATTTGTTCAGCTGTGTACACCGGAGTCCCAGTGTCTGGGATGACGATAAGTCATCTTCCCAAGTGAACGACTTGACAACATACTGTAAGTCTACTCTCCCGCGCGCCAGATATCACCACCCTCACTCAGGACGAATCAAACTACAATGCATGTCTTTTTTTTTCATATTACAACAACAAACATTCATGACAACAATTACATACACACCCCCACGATTGTAACACAAAAAACGTCCACGCTACATCCATCAATATATATATATATATATATATATATATATATATATATATATATATATATATATATATATATATATATATATATATATATATATATAAACTAATATTTCTTGAAATAAACTTTTGGGTGGCGGGAAACTGAGGGCAAGTCTAGCAAGGAAGTCGTGGATTATTTACCCCAGCTGGGTAGAACTAGACAGCTCCAAGCTACGCCCTCCTCCCAGCCAAGGCAGCCCCCCAGCAGCGAACCACCGGGAACATGTGTCCTCAAGTAGATGATGTGAGGGTAGTAAGGTCACAGCCATCACCCACCACCATCACCAGCCAAGAGGAAATCCTGCATGCCTTCCCCTGTCCGTCAGCACCACATACCTCCCCCCCATTCATGGTGTTTTCTCCTCCACTACACACACACACACACACACAGAGCTGATGATCCACTCCCACGGCCCAAGCTTCTTACCCAACCATGGCAAGGCGCCATCCCACGCTAACCTAGCTAACCAGCCACGCCCTATCCCACAACAATTAATCAACCATGACAACTTCCTATGCTAGTTGCACATACATGTTTACACCCCACACCTACGATCCACGTTAGCCACACACCCACACCTATATGTGAGTTATTAGAACACACCCATATCCCACGCTTGTTACACTCTACACCTACAATGTTAGTTACAAAATCGCGTCAATAACCCATGCCCACACCTACAGTATATCCAAAGCTTACTACACATTCACTCTCACAAAACAAGTTCACTTCATCATTATTATTATTATTATTATTATTATTATTATTATTCAAGGTGCTGACAATGGGCTCTTACCATATGCTCAACTACTAAATTGGAAATCATATAAAAAGATGTCATATCCATCGCTGGAGTCTGTTCCAGGGACTACTCTCTCACTCTTGCTGCTTCAGTTGTCCAAAAAAAAATTCACAAGTAACAAAAACCAGAGTAACCTGATTGTTACTACCTGTAGCCACCACACCAACTGTTACTGTCAAGCGAGTTTTCTTACCTATGCTGACAACAAAAGGCCTTGGGCAACGGATGCATCTATTTGAGTACATTGGTATTTCATTCCATTCCATTCCATAAAACGTACAATAGTTGAGAATATGGTACGATAAATTAGAAGCAAGCCCCCCACCCCCCCCTCCCCCCACACAGTTTTTTGGGCATGTCTGGAAATAGTTCAATAATTAAAAAAAAATAAAAAAAAGCAGATCACGATACCATATATTTACCTAATATCTACACAGGTTAAAAATGTGATGTGTATAATGATATCCTAACAACTCACTAACTGTAGCAGCTACATATGCTAACTCTCACCTCCTTAAGTCACTCCTTCTACGTGTTAGGTTAGGTAGAGTACGATAAGTGAACCCCCTTGAGCACGATAAGTTAACCCCTTCAGTACGATAAATTAACCCTTCAGTACGATGAGTTAGCCCTTTGGGTTACGATAAGTTAACCCCATGAGTACGATAAGTTAACCCCTTAAGTACGATAGGTAAACACCATGAGTGCGATGAGTTAGCCCTTTGAGTACGATGAGTTAACCCCCTGAGTACGATAAGATTATCCCTTGACTACGATAAGTTAACCCCTTAAGTACGATAAGTTAACCCCTTAAGTAAGATAGGTAAACACCATGAGTACGAGGAGTTAGCCCTTTGAGTACGATGAGTTAACCCCCTGAGTACGATAAGATTATCCCTTGACTATGATAAGTTAACCCCTTAAGTACGATAAATTAACCCCTGAGTACGATGAGGTTAACCCCTATGAGTAAGACGAGCTTATCCCTTGAGTACGATTAATTAATCCCCCGAATGCGACGAATTAACCCTTAAGTACGATAAGTTAACCCCTTGAGTACTATAAGTTAACCCCTTGCGTAAGATAAATCAACCCCTTGAGTACAATGACCCCTTAGGTACGATAAGTTAATCCCTCGAGTACGATAAGTTAATCCCTTGAGTACTATAAGTTAACCCCTGAGTAAGATAAATCAGCCCCTTGAGATTAGGTCAACCCCTTGAGTACGATGATCTCTTAAGTATGATAAGTTAAGCCATCGGATTGAAGGGGTTAAGGCAGAGGTACTGGAGAACGACATTCCTTCCCGGTAGTGGAGAGGTTTACCACCCAGCAGACCTCCCTCTAAAATGTCCAGTCTCCCAGGATGCAGGGCAGGGTGAAGTAACTAACTCGACGCTAGATATATTGTTGATAAGAAGTGTTGGCAACTGACGAAGCCGGAACTGTTGTTGGCAAGAAGTGTTGGCAACTGACAAAGTTGGAAATATTTCTGACAAAGAGTACTGACAACTGACGAAGATGGAACAATATGTTGGCAAGAAGTGTTGGCAACTGACGAAGCTGGAACTATTGTTGGCAACTGACGAAACTGGAACAATTGTTGGCAATAAGTGTTGGCAGTGATTAACCAGAAGCCAAGACCAAGGTAGCGGCGGCAGGGGACACACAGTAGGGAAATGTCAACCTCGCTCCTTACATGCCCGGCACTACACTATCACCACGACACAACTTCCTGACACAGACTAACACCTGCCACATTGTCCTCTTAATTGTCTCATCAATATTCCCTCAGCAACTGTTGGCTCGGCTACATCCACGGTAGTATACGAGTGATTACTGTTATTTACGTCTCGCATATCCTGAACCCTTACACTACCTGAAGCAAGTGAAGTAAAATGATGTTACTGAATTATTAGATACATCGATAATCTTACATTGATTGAAGCAAGTGAAGTAACCTGTTGTTATATATGACCTAGTATGTTTACATTGACTGAAGCAAGTGAAGTAACCTGTTGTTATATATGAACTAGTATGTTTACATTGACTGACGATGATAACCTGTTTATTATACTGAACTCGTATGTTTATTGACTGAAGCAAATTGGTAAACACCTGTTATTTATATACTTATTTCATGTGTTTACATTGGCTAAAATAGAGTGGAAGTAACCTGTTGTTATATATGAACTAGTATGTTTACATTGACTGAAGCAAGTGAAGTAACCTGTTGTTATATATGAACTCGTATGTTTACATTGACTGAAGCAAGTGAAGTAACCTGTTGTTATATATGAACTCGTATGTTTACATTGACTGAAGCAAGTGAAGTAACCTGTTGTTATATATGACCTAGTATGTTTACATTGACTGAAGCAAGTGAAGAAACCTGTTGTTATATATGAACTAGTATGTTTACATTGACTGAAGCAAGTGAAGTAACCTGTTGTTATATATGACCTAGTATGTTTACATTGACTGAAGCAAGTGAAGTAACCTAATGTTATGGATGTTCTAGACGCTTAATACGGATTGAAGCAATGAAGTAAGCTGGCGTTATCCTAGAGTCAAGCAAGTGGAATAAGCTGTTGTTAGTGAATTATCGGATATATAAAACCTTTACAGTTTTACGTCAACTAATATAATGAATGTGAATACTGTACTGCATCTTACCCCACCTTACTCCATTTTATTTCACCTTACTCCATTTTACTCCACCTCACTCCATCTTACTCCACCTTACTCCATTTTACTCCACCTCACTCCATTTTACTCCACCTTACTCCATCTTACCCCACTTTAACTTACTCCATTTTACTCAAACTCACTCCATTTTTTTCCATCTTACTCCATTTTTCTCCACCTTACTCCATTTTACTCCACCTCACTCCATTTTACTCCACCTCACTCCATCATATTCCACTACCAAGTTTAGCCACTCACAACACACTGGTATATCATATAACCAATATATACTGGACCATCGTGATAGCATAACTCAGTATTGATAAATGAGTTAACATCGACAGAGTGATTTTCCTAGTGTGGGATTGTGAAAGAAAGCGAGTTTATGCCACAACCTCTGCCCCCCCACCCCCCCTCCCACACTCTCTTGTTCTTTACAGGTTTACACATCTATGACCCCTCACATTGTGTCATACCTTCAACCATTTGACACATCCACATCTATACAGTTATACACCACCTGACACGTACAACATCCACACCGCCTCAGTAATCGTAGTCGTTTCAATGTCCTGGTTTTGTTCCTCTTCCATCCTCTAATCCCCTTCACTAGATCCTCCTCCTCCTCGATCGTTTACTCATTCCCCATCTTCCTAGTATTGTGGTCCGTCATGCCACACTGTGTATACCGCCTATCGTCTGCTCTCCTCCCTTCCATAATTCTAAGAATATCTAATTATCATAGCTTTTACTTCATAGCTCGTCCTCACGTTCCACACCCACTGGCTCACTTCCTGTGTGTGTGTGTGTGTGTGTGTGTGTGTGTGTGTGTGTGCGTGTGTGTGTGTGTGTATGTGTGTGTGTGTGTGTGTGTGTGTGTGTGTGTCTAATTACATATCCAAGCCTCAAAGATCACTGTATAAGATATTATTACGAAATTTCTTCTGTTATGGTTAAATGTATTGTATTATGTATGTTATAGAAGCTACAGGTGGTTGACGCAGACTTCATTTCCTTAAAATATGATGATTCGAGTTAGGTGTGGCCGGGAGGATCACTGCTTCTGTGTTTAGCGTGGTCAGGGTGGTGAGCTTCTTGGTCCGATATAAGAGTTCTGACTTATGGTCGACGTTAGGATGTGACCGGGTGTGTGTGGAATATGCCAGGGTGTTTGGCCATTCATTTCGGGACAAGCTTTTATCGAGACACGGTTTCTTAAGTTGGTTTATGATTAGATTAGATTAGGTTAGGTTAGGTTAGGTTAGGTTAGGTTAGGTTAGGTTAGGTTAAGCCGAAACTAGGAGTCCCACAGTTAGCAATGTCCCGTTTTTTCCTCATCCCACAATGCACTGGGTCCCCTGGCAGTGAGACCTTTAGCATCCCTCGTGCCGTAAGTCCTGCAGAATGTGTCAGGTCGAGTCCTACCAAGCTCCTGTGTACGCTGCTCCTCTAGCTTGTACAAATGGTCAAACAACGGATAAAGGAAACACTATCTGGGTATATTCTGTGGATGTATGTGAACATTGTGATCCCTACAAGGTTTTTAACCTTTTGGTTCTACTTAGTGGAAGATACGTTTTAAATTAGTCTCTCTCTCTCTCTCTCTCTCTCAAAATGTGAAATGAACCAATATAAATCATTAACACCTACTGTATACTGTAAGATGAACTAAGATGATTAGATCCGAACGTTGATGAGGTGAAAAACAACTCACTGACAACCTTTTTGTCAATAACAAGCCCTGTAGTATTAACTACATTTGTTACTGTATAATCTCTGGAACACGACAAAAGTGTGAACTGGCGAAGAAGTCCATGCTACCTGGTGGTGCTGGAGTAGACAGATAAGAACCGATTCATGAGGAGACTATGATGCATCAGGTCAAGTGTGAACTGCCAGCTTCGCCTTTCACCCCAGCCACCACAAACCAATATTGGGTTTCTTTTTCGGGGATGCAGTTACATCACATTATTTAAAGTGAGAAGTTTACCCCAAAGTTAACACAAAAAAATTACCCCCAGACTTGGACCCCCTGTACCTTGGTAATACAGTCCTCAAACGCGAACAAAATACTAAATTCCTCTGAGTTATTGTTGATGAGAAACTTAAATGGAGAAACCACATACAAACCATTCACAGTAAAGTCAATAAACAGTGCGGTATAATGTATCACACTCGACAGTCACTCACTCTCACAGCAATGAAAGAAATCTATCATGATATTGTTTACCAACACCTGATACACTGTCACACACTATGGGGAGCCCTCTGGCTCTTGAAAAACACAACGCCTGATTACTGCACAAAAGAGAATTGTGCGGACAATGACCGACTTGAAAATTTTTTATCACATGTTACGAACCACGCCATCTATTGTGTCAGGATCTACCTACCCAGCACCACGAGCAATGCCATCTAGGGACAGGACCCGAGTATGACTAGTCTTAGTTACCACTCCGGGTTTCCCTTCCCTTGTTCCCGAGTTTGATTAATCCGATATGGACGGGTCATTTAGGACTTTTGAGAAAATAACCGGGAAGAATGAGTGGCCTAAGGACCAGTGGGTGTCGGTGTTAGTTCCTAAATTATGTGGTAAGGCTCGTAAAAAAGAATATCCTCACCTCTTATGCTATCACGCCAGATAGATACCGGCAGAAGTTTCGTAAACTAACCAAAACATTTTCACACACCTTTGTTGAATTTGCTCAAGAAAAGCTTAGGTTTTTCAAGAAGTGGTTAGAGGCTACAGAGACCTCCACATTTCAGGATTTGTTAAACTTGGTAGTCCTGGAGGAGTGGAAGAGCAAGATACCATTTCACATCTTGAAGCATGTGGAGGAGCGTGGAGAGGTTAATTTAGGGCGTGCGGCTGAGCTGGCTGATGCGTACGCCTTGCTGGTGGAGTCACTGGGCAGTAGGGAACGTGGTACTTTCCAGCATGTTAGGTCCTCCTCTGATAATAACCTTGGGGACGTGAGTGGTAGGTCGAAAGGTCCCACACCTACCCCCCCCCCCTGATGCAACCAAGTTTTATTGTTCTTACTGTAAAAAACCAGGCCATACGATCCAGTCTTGTAAACACCCAAAGTGTCGAACTTCTAAAAATAGTTCCCTGGAACCCAAATTCAAACCAATAGCAACCACCAATGTGGAAAAGCCCCATCAGGATCTCTTCTCTTCATTCACCTATGAGGGAAAAGTTTCAAACATAGAGGGGTCTCGTTCTTTCCCTATTCGTATACTACGTGATACGGGCGCAGCACAATCTATCCTCCTGTTTAACGTCATTCCTGATATATCTACAGCATTTACTAATGAGAGTGTTCTAATTTCAGATCTCTCATCCCATTCTTCCTATCCCTTAGCTAAAGTGCACCTCCAATGTCCCTTGATTACTGGGGAAGTGCAAGTAGCCGTTAGGAAAGATCCATTGCCTGTGAGCGGCATTCATTTATTATTGGGTAATGACTTGGTAGGAGATCTAGTGGTTCCCAACATAAAGACAGTCGACTCTCCCTTACCTGTCAACTCCACCACTGACCTTGAAGAAACTATTCCTCACCTTTTCCCATCTTGTGCTGTCACCCGGTCACAGAGTGTGCGAAATGGGCCCTCTTCATCTAAAACCACCTCCAATATCTTCCTACCCACAGAAGATCTGTACAATAAGACCATTAGTAAGGATGAGCTCATTAAAGCCCAACAATCTGATCCATCTTTGAATAAACTTCATCATGCAGCAGTTGAGGGTAAAGATTTTAACACCCTTCCTTGTTTTTATTATCAGGAAGGGGTTTTGATAAGGGCCTATAGACCCCCTGAGCTTACCCATCTAGACACGTGGTCTGAAATACATCAAGTGGTAATTCCCTCCTCAGTCAGACCAGCATTAATTGCCCTTGCCCATGATGGTATTTCAGGACATTTGGGAATCCTGAAAACATATAAAAAGCTCCTCCAACACTATTACTGGCCTGGACTTAGGAAGGATGTGTCAAAGTACCTAAAATCTTGTCATGTTTGTCAAATGGTAGGAAAACCAAATGAAAGTATACCAGCAGCTCCCATTAAGCCCCATCCCAGTATTTTCTACACCATTTGAAAAGATTGTTGTGGATTGTGTGGGCCCATTACCAAAGACTAAGAAGGGAAATCAATTCCTGCTCATAGTTATGGATACCAGTACACGTTATCCTGAGGCTTTTCCCCTTAAAAGCATCACTTCAAAAAATGTAATCAAACCTCTTTTGCACCTTTTCACTTCAGTGGGCATTCCTAAAGAGATTCAATCCGACCAGGGCATCAATTTTACAAGCAATCTTTTCAAACAGGTGATGAAAGACCTCAGTGTGGACCATTGTACATCTTCGGCATACCACCCACAATCCCAAGGTTGCTTGGAACGGTTCCACCTTAAAAGCAAGTTTACTGGTCCCTATATAGTTGCTAATAAACTATCTCCCCTCAACTATATAGTCCATACTCCTGATCGCAAAAAAGATTCACAACTTGTTCACATTAATCTCATGAAACTTTACCATTCCAGGCAGTCAGAGGAAGACATCCCAGAGGCTATAAGCCTACCTGTATTGCATACGGCTTTGTCAGGGCCGGAGCCGGAGACAGATGACATGGACCTATTGGAGAATTTAGACTTCCCTCTACCTAAAGAAAACCCTGCTAACAGTCACATACTCAACAACTTGGATGAGTATTTTTCTGTTCTGAATTCATCTCAAGCAAAAGATCTCACTAAGTTATTACCAACATTTCCTAAAGTCACGTCAGACCTCCCAGGGTTTGGCAATATACTTAAACATGATATTAAGCTAATCTCAGATGATGTACAACCCATTAGGCAATCAGCATATCGACTAAATCCACAAAAAAGAGAGATTATGAAAAAGGAGGTAGATTTTTTGTTAAAACATAACTTAGCTGAGCCTAGTACCTCCCCCTGGGCTTCACCTTGCCTTCTCATTCCAAAACCCGATAGCAGTTTTCGTTTCTGTACCGATTATCGTAAAGTGAACCAGGTCACTGTCTCAGACTCCTACCCTTTACCTTTGATTGAAGATTTAATAGACAGCATAGGCTGTGCCAAATTTATTACTACGGTGGACTTGTTGAAAGGATATTACCAAGTGGGACTTGAAGGTTCCAAGTGTTCCCTGAAGAATGCAGTGATGGGTAGGGAAACACCGGGTAACACTGAAGTCCATTTATTCGGATAGGAGAAATACAAGCGGTGACTAGCGTGTGCCATGCACGGCTCACACAGTCAGACTGAGACTGCCTTGCCATATGGCAGCCTCGGGGCAATGTTGCCACATAACACGTGCAGTGTTGCCACGTAATTATATACATAGATGCTACTCGGCACAGTAGCTTATATACAAGGTTGCTACTCAGCACAGTAGCATAGATACATAACCTACAGGACTCACGGATAGGGCAAAAATAATCTCAGCATTTATAACTCCATTTGGTCTTTTTCAATATTTGGTTATGGCGTTTGGCTTTTCTAATGCTCTGGCCACATTCCAGAGGGCAATCAATTACCTGATTCAGGACCTAGATGGGACGTTCGCCTACCTGGATGACCTGGTGGTGGTGTCGGACGGCTGGGACGAACATCTGGTGCGTTTGGAGATACTGTTCGCATGACTGCAAGAGACTGGATTCACCATAAACCTGGCTAAATCTGCTTTTGGCCGGGCCTCAGTGACTTACCTGGGACATATCGTTGGGCATGGTATGGTGAGACCCAAGGACGCAAACGTTAAAGCCATCTTGTCCTTCCCCACACCAAGGACGAGGAAGGAACTCATGCGCTTCCTGGGGATGTGTGGCTACTACCGTCGGTTCTGCAGTAACTTCTCCAGCGTGGCCGGACCCCTCACAGACCTTACCAGTTCTGCGGTCCCTTACATCTGGAACCAGAGGTGCGACCAGTCTTTCCACCGCCTCAAAGCCTTCCTTGCCTCCAAGCCTGTAGTCTACCCCCCTGACTACACCTTGCCCTTCCATCTGCAAATCGACGCTAGCGGTGTCGGAGTGGGGGCTGTGCTCCTACAACCCGACCCAACCACTGATGTCCTTCACCCTGTGGCATACTACTCTGCCAAGTTGAAAAAACATCAGACCAACTACTCGACCATAGAGGAGGCCCTGGCTCTGGTGTTGGCAATAAAGAAGTTTGAATGTTACCTCCAATCTCGCCCACAAACCACCCTAGTCTTCACCGGCCATAACCCGCTCACGTTCATCCAAACCAACAAGACCTCCAACCAGCGAATCCTCTGCTGGGCTCTCCTCACCCAGCCCTATAATCTACAAGTCCGGCACATAAACGGGGTGGACAACCTGATTGCGGACTCCTTATCCCGAGCTCCAGTGGAAATGCAGCAGCTACTCTCCAGTCGCACCAGGTGATCACCTCCTTCGCGCCCGCGCTACAGAGGTCTTTGGAGGGGGGGTGTGTTACGAACCACGCCATCTATTGTGTCATGATCTACCTACCCAGCACCACGAGCAACGCCATCTAGGGACGCGACTCGAGTATGACCAGTCTTAATCACCACTCCGGGTTTCCCTTCTCCATATCCTGGTTGTTGCGTCACCTCCTCCAACTCTTCCTCATCAGCTCCGGATCGAGGAGAGTTCAGTTCACTCTGGGAAGTGACCACACTAGGATCACCTGTCCTGGAAACCTACGGCACAGTGACTACCTACCATCTTCTTCAATACTCAGCCCTACTCGTCAGACACTTCAGCACCGCACTTGAGTATTGTAACCCTATATTACCTCCCACCTGCACTTGCTTCAGATTGTTGTATGTTGTATAAATATGTATATACTGTTAAGCCAATGTTGCGTATGTTTAAGTTAAGTATGGTTAAGGCTAAATTATAGAAAGCTGGATATTTTGTTTAGGAATTTATTGCACTTTATTATACACAAAAAAACTCGCATCCTTTGTCTACCCTTTTATAGTCCGATTGTCTTTGTTTGTTTAAGTTTTTTTATTGTTGTTGCCTGTTGGGATCTGGGTCGACTTTTAACTATATTCTAAATCCCCAACTCGTAACACACACTAACGATCAATTTGCTAAATTATTATTTTTTTAATTCGAGGATATTGACACCTACTGCTGTGCCCACAAATCTGTCAATCACTTGTTTGACAATACTTATTTCCAGTTCCGGAATATTCAAAGATACAACTTAAGACACCCAGAGCTACTAAGACCACCCCCCCATGCGCTTCTCTCAGTCCCAGACCTCCATAAAATATCACAGTGTGAAGGTGTGGAACAACTTACCCCCACCCAGCCCAGCAAAGACTACGCTCCCTTCCCTTAAACTATCTCGAAAAAAATATCTATTGTGTAAGTATTAATAGTTTTTGTGATACCTATTTTATATTCCTGTTTTTATTGTACTACCAAAACCGTTTAATCAGAAATTATCATGTAGATAGATAGAAATTACCATTGCAATAAATATATTTTCCAACTTGACATGATACTGACAGCTTTGTCCTCTTGTTCCACTTTAATACAACCCTTGTTGTACTGCTTCCCTCCCTTATCATATTTATGTAGAGTATATCAACTCCATTGGAAAGTATGCATATACTTATAATATAATTACAAAATAATAATAAATATAAGAAGTAAAATAAATATATAACGAAGTGATAACCGTGGTAACATTCTGATATGTTCTTATTACCACCATGTTATGTGTACTATTCCAGATGATACTAAATGTTACATAATACTTCCTGAGATAAATGTACAGTATATATCAGGTGCCTACAAGAGAGGTCAGGCTCTCACTGGCTCAGTCATGTTAATATTATTATTTTTTTCGACTCTGTATCTATGTTCTTCTGGTAAAATAAACTGTTTCAATATCAATAACTGTATCCATGTGTGCGTTGCCTTGGTGACCGGCGGAGGAGCATCACTTGTCTGGCTACTCGCCCGCCCTCCCACTCAAAGGAAAGGTGATCACTTGTCGCTGATGATTAGGAGTTAAGTCGGGGATGTTACAACATTTGACTTTTAGACTAATAATGAATATACAGGTGTATACTACATGATTTGCGTCGTGGTACCTTAAATGATATTCACACAACTATGACCCCCCCCCCCCGTCCCCTGTATCACACACACACATGGCATTAGATAAACTGATGTACCATAGGTGAAATGGGCTCCAGTCCCTTTGGACACCCAACTAACCATTATAATTGAGATCCATTATGACAAGACCCCAAATTACTATTAGGGTGGGTTGGGGCCTATTAGGAATAGGGCGTATCTAAACAGTCAATTCATCTTTCTCCCACACTAAGAGGCAGCGAGTGTGGTGAACGAGGCCACCTACACTGCTTGTTGTCTCATGTCGTCTACCACACACGCTTCATTTTCCCCATAATCACCACAGAAACACACCAACAATCTACACCACATTAAGCAGCCTTAAGACAGAATTAGCAGCCTTCATCGCTGGATTACAACTGCTTGGTCACATTCTATAAGTGATTATCAACACAAATTTGAATAATATTTACTCAAGTGGAGACGAAATGAGAGAGAGAGAGAGAGAGAGAGAGAGAGAGAGAGAGAGAGAGAGAGAGAGAGAGAGAGAGAGATCATCTAACTCGATAAATCATAATCCAATTCGAATGTTCATCTTCTTTAGCAATTTGTGGAATCTTGTTTCGTTCGCTTCTTTGTGATTTGTGTCTCCCACAGAGAAACTCCCAACAGCGCTACGACAATGTGGTGGCACCAATGGTGGGTCTCCCCCCCCCCCCCTGCACTACAGGCTATCCAGCACAAGGACAACATAAGTTCACAACATTATTAATCGTGTCAAACAACACTGAGCACCTACATCAAGTGTCCTCAACACCCGGACACCTGACCCAAGTGGAACTCCTCCGTGAACTCTGATTAACTGTGTCACTGAATAACTTAATGTCTCCCCCTCTCCCAATTTTCCTTGTCCACTACTGCCTTCCTCCACCACTTCCTGGGCACACCAAACACTACACTTCATTCCAAAACAGGATACTTTATTCTTCCCGATGAAGCTAAACCCAAAAGCTTTACCTCTGACGTCTTCAAACATATGGGAACTATCACAGGTAAACAAAGTCTCATGTACCTTCATAAACCATAACTCGTCTCTGCCTTGACCTGTAGTACTGATAATATTAACATTTTGTATTATTATAACAAGATATATGTTTCACAGTCTGGCATCTGATGTTTCTTGTAAAGTTGCCTTCCCTTTATCTTCTTCCTTTTCATATCTATCTATCTATCTATCTATCTATCTATCTCCTCCTCCCTGCAAGAGTAGATACTTTCTTCTTAAAAATTTATAACACTGTCGGACACCAAAAAATAAACGTCACATCCAGGCGACAAAAAGCTTCATAAATCTCCATTCAGCTTATTATCACGCAAATGCTCCCTACCCTACCCTACCCTATCCTACCCTATCCTATCCTACCCTACCCTACCCTACCCTATCCTACCCTACCCTACCCTACCACCAGCTACCAACACCACTAAACCACCTTCACCTCTTCCTCTTGCGTCACTCAGGCCCACCACGGACACATCCCCTCTTGTATACAGGTGGCCAGCAGTTCATCCAACACCTGCACGTTAGGTTAGGTGAGGTGAGGTTAGGTTAGGTTAGGTTAGGTTAGGTTAGGTTAGGTTAGGTTAGGGTAGGTTGGGTCTATAACTGCACTCATTAATGCTACAACAATAAGTTACAACACACATCTTGTCCTACATCAGTCAGTCTTTGTTCCACTCCCTCACTTAGTCTCGGTAAAGCGGTTAGTAGAAGAGGTAGATGTAGGTTGGTACGGTCTACCCACCATGCACCTGACAGTCGAACAAAGGCTGTTGGCCGTCAAGTTTTGCTGACAGCTGAGTAAAGACCCCCAGTAGTAATTCACCACCTGATCCAATAACCAAATCAAGAAAGGTGGGTGAGTCGTGAGTGAGGAGGACGCCCATTATGTTCGATCATCTAGGTGAGGGAGAATGATGTGAGGCCTAACATTGGTGAGTGAGTATGGTGGGGGCCCAGTATTGGTGAAGGAGTGTGGTGACAGGCCTATTGTTGGTGAGAGGCCTATTGTTGGTGGGGGAGAGGGGTGTGAAGCCTAAGGGGGAGAGGGGTGAGAAGCCTAAGGGGGAGGGGTATAAATACAACAATAAAGTAGTACGATAAGGGAGGGAGAGAGAGCCGAGACCGCTCCTCAAACAGGGTGAGTGACACTGCCGGCTGCCCCCACCACCACCGCACATCTTTACTAAATATAACACCGGAAATCCCGACTCATCCACTCTGAATCTTCCGTCAACATTCACTTCCTCTTATCCTTCAGAATCAAATGAAATATCCCCATTGAAATCATTCGCTGGGCAACGATTAAAAACTGAAAACATTATAATGGCAAGGAAACGCTGGCATCTGCATTGACGTCATCTTGACGTCACGTTCTCCTTGAGGGGGCTGGTGGTAACTGGTGGGAAGTGTGAGTCGCCCCACTTATACTGTACACCACTAATGCACTGCCGCTGTATAATTCGCTCATACACACTCCCCGCCCCACAATTCAAAATCAAATAAGCCAATTATGAAGCTATTTCTCCTTTCTGTGTTCTACAAAAGGTCTGGGAAGGGCTTGTGATGGGCATATAGGAAACATATAGTGTGTATAATGTTACGTGTTCTCAGATAACTTGTGAGGGCCTCCTTCCTTACATCATACACGCTCTCCTTCATGTGTACTCCAACTATTACATGCCGCAATCTATACAGCTGACCACTAAACCGATGATTTTCAATACCTGGCCGAGAGAACTGGCAATGTCAACGGCAAAAACATGACAAGACTGATGAGACACAGTATCACTTAAAACGGGATACTGGAAAATAGCCAGGAACTCAGGGCCTATGAGTCTTACCTGCATTACCTACAAGTCCCTGGACACCATAATAAGAGATCGTATTGTAGATCACATGAGGAAAGAAAAAAAGATCAGCTACTTAATGACAAACAGCTATAACTTGGCCAGCGGGAGATTTTTACTGGAACACACACACACACACACACACACACACACACACACACACACACACACACACACACACACACACACACACACACACACACACACACACACACACACACACACACACACACACACACACACACACACACACACACACACACACACACACACACACACACACACACACACACACACACACACACACACACACACACACACACACACACACACACACACACACACACACACACACACACACACACACACACACACACACACACACACACACACACACACACACACACACACACACACACACACACACACACACACACACACACACACACACACACACACACACACACACACACACACACACACACACACACACACACACACACACACACACACACACACACACACACACACACACACACACACACACACACACACACACACACACACACACACACACACACACACACACACACACACACACACACACACACACACACACACACACACACACACACACACACACACACACACACACACACACACACACACACACACACACACACACACACACACACACACACACACACACACACACACAGCTCTTAAACATGGGAATGAGGAAAGGGGAGGGGAGGTGTTTTGATACAACATAATTTACTCCACTATATACAGTACAAACAAACCTCACGAAGGCAATCCGCTAAGGTTCTACATCAGGGCCTTTTTTGTAACTCAGAGTTGTGGAATTTCTAGAGCAGCTCGCGTGTATGTAAATGTGGTCTGCTGCTAGTAGTGAGTGGTATTCCACAAGGAGATGTGCTAAATCCGATACCATTCGCTATATCCATAAATGTCTTAAATGATCGTTTGTCTTCAGAAATGTATACATCTTCGGAGACGCCACGTACAGTAGATGACCTGACCTGGTGAAAAACATCTTCAAACAAATCTAGAGACAACAAATTTGGCCATATCCATGGTTGATTATCTTGTATAGCCTATATTTAGCCCAAATTACTGATGACTTCCGACGTGACAAAAGAAAGACGCCACAGAGCATAACATAAAGGATGTAGATAAACTGCTTGAATTGTTCATAGAAAAGTATAATTTTAGATGAGTGTACAAGGCCCTGGTTAGTCAACATTTAGAGTACAGTAGACTAAAACAGTAAGTATCCAACAACATGAAACACAACCCGAGCATCCCAGAGACGGGCAACTAAATTGGCACCCTAGATGAAGAGCTCGAGTTATGGAGGCCGTCTGGGAATGTTAAAAGATGTGTACTGACCAGTAAGTGTTGATATCACCAATACATTCAACATGACGTCACCAAAATACCAAATTAGGAGATCAAGTGGGGGCAAAATATGAGGTCACAGTTTCAAGCTATTCAAATTACGACAACAAACCTTTCGAGGCACAAAATAACTCCCCACTAAGTTCTGTGGACAAGGGGAACACCTAACAAGAGCTACATGGTATTAGGGTCACTTAACGTGGTGACCTTCAACATACAGCTTCATCATATAGACAAACACTGGATGGGGCAAGAAGTCACGTACCACTACAATGATCTGAAAATTTGTATGGTAAAGTCACTAGTCGCTTGTTATAATACCGATTTGTGTGAAAAATAAAACGTATAAAATATCTGGACACTAAAGCTTCATCACCTGAATCTACACAACTAATAAGTACCTTCAGCCACCGTAAGGTAGTAAAAAGCACCAGTGTCGTATAACCTGGCCTGAGATGCTGCTCATACTGACTGTTACATCTCACAATTGTGGAATAAAACTGCATCACTGCGTCTAGGTCAGGTGCAGTCAGTGAGATGCCATGTGAAGTGTGTGAGGTATGGAAGTGTATGATGAGTGCGTGGTGTGTGAGGTGTATGTGATGGGGTGCATGTGTGGAGTGGGATATGTTGGTTTTAGGTGTATATGGGTGTAGAGGCGTGTATGAGGTGGGTGAGGGGTGTATGGAGGAGTGAAGGGTTTACAAAAGAACATAAAAATGGAGGAAACAGTAGCGAGTCTATTGGCCCATACTGGGCAGTCCCGTTTACACCCAACCCCTTATCGCTCATAAATCCATCCAACCTAGGTCTGAAGCTATCCAGCGTATTCGAGTTAATGATGATGTTTGGTAACTTAATTGGTCCACTCATCCACTACTCTATTTTCAAACCAATGTTTACCTATTTCGCGCCTAAATCTAAATTTGTCTAATTTAAAACCATTCCTACGAGTTCGCTCATGGTTGAACAGTTTGAGTATTTATACACCTCTATCATATCGCCCCTCACTACGTCTCTCGAGGGAGTGCAAATTAAGATGCCTTAACCTGTCTCTGTATTCAAGGTTCCTACTGCCAGGGATTAGTCTTGTCATTATCCTCTGAAGTCTTTCCAGGGATTCTATATCCATTCTGTAGTACGGTGACCAGAATAGAACTGCGTAATCCAAGTGAGGTCTCACGAGCGCAAGATATAGTTTTAGGATAACCTCGCTTGTTTTGTAACTAACACTCGTTTGTGTGAACCTAAGTACTTTGTTAGCCATGTTTCGAATAAATACGCATTGTTTACTTGGTTTAAAATTCCTACTTATCATTACTTTTAAATCTTTCTCTCAGTCGGATTTCTCTATAACATCGTTGTTCATCTGGTATCTGGGTCGCAAAATAAAAATGGGTCGCGAAAATAAATAAGGAAAAATAAATAAATGCACCATAATTTAGGCTTGGTTATTGTAATGTACACTCCACAGTCTAGGAAGCGACTGCAAGGAGAGCAGTGTTTGTCTTTGATTTACTCATTTCATATCATTACACTTAGGTTTAATGGGTCGCATTAATTGTCCAAGTACTGAACCTTGGGGTACTGCACTAGTGATGTTACTCCAATTGGATTTAGTGCCGTTAATGCTCACTCGTTGTTTCCTGTCTTGTAACCACGCCCAAATCCATTTTAGAATATCTCCTCCAATGCCACGAGCCTCCACTTTTCGTATTAGTCCTTCGTGGGGGACTCTGTCAAAGTCTTTGCTTAAGTCGAGATATAACACATCATAATCGTGCCCATCGTCCACTGATTCGAAAACAGCTGGAAATTTTTTTTAATAGATTAGTCAGACATGAACGTCAGCTTGTGAAGCCATGCTGGAAATCATTGATCAACTTGTGCTTCCCCAGGTGATTTCGAATGGAGTCTAAAATGATTGCTTCCAGTAATTTGCCTACGACTGATGTTAAACTGATTGGACGGTAGTTAGAGGATAGCGATCTATCTCCCTTCTTGAAAATCGGTATTACATTCGCTATCCTCCAGGATTCTGGTACTACACCTGTTTTTAATGATATGTTAAAAATTTTTGCTAAGGGCATACCATGCTCTTCCTTACATTCCTTTAATACTCTGGCAAATATCTCATTGTGACCTGGTCACTTATTAGGCTTTAGTTTGTCTATTTGCTTACGAATATCGTTACTAGTCACTACTATCTCGCTTAATCTATTTTCTTCACTATCTCTGTATATAGTCGGTGCTTCCGGTATCATGTTTAAATTTTCGGTGGTGAAAACTGTTGAAAAATATTTATTCAGCTTATTGCTCATTTCTCCGTCGTTATCCGTTTGCTCGCCGGTATCTGACTGTACAGGTCCAATCTTTTCTCGTGTTTTAGTTTGATACATTTGAAAGAATCCCTTTGGGTTTGACTTCGCCTCCCTTGATACCTTCAGTTCATTATTCCTCTTTACTTTTCTTATCTCGGTCTTAACCCTACTGGCCAATACCTTATAATAATCTCGGAGGTAAACTTCACCACGATTTATTCTCCTACCTATAGCCTTCCTTTGTCCAATAATAATTTTTCAATAATCATTTATCCATTTAGGGTCATTGTTGTTTGATCTGAGTTTTCTGTATGGTATGTTCTGCCTTTGTCCCTTAAGTAACTCATTATTTAAATTGCTGTGGAACTCGTCAACCTCAGATCTCGTCATCAGGCCATCCTCAACCATCATATTTTGTAAGGTTATAGTTGTTAGGCTCTTCAGGTACATTGTATGATGTAACCTCACGTGAGGTCGTGTAATTCACCTCCAAACGTGATACCCCTTCTCTCAGCTGCCTTTTCAACCTATCAAAGTTTGCCCTTCTGAAATCTGGGAATGGAATTTTCCCTGCACCTTCCATTAAATTCTAATTTGAATCTTAATTCTTTATGATCGCTGTTAGGTAGTTCGTTCTCTGCCTCGACATTACTAATGAGGTTTTCTCTGTTAGACAGAACTAAATCGAGTATATTATTACCCCGGGTGGGTTCAGCTATGTGTTGACTTAGGAAACAGTCCTGAACTGTTTCAAGGAAATTCCTCTGATTCTGGGTTACCCGAAAGGTCGGTCCAATCGATTTGGGTAAAGTTAAAGTCGCCCACTATACAGACTTTGCTATGTCTGGAAACCCTGCACATTTCATTCCAAATAAGTCGCTCATTAACGCTACCGAGATTAGGTCTATTTATTACTCCTAAGATTAATTTCTCCCTATCATCGGTTAATTTTATCCAAATCGCTTCTGTTTTCAGTTCAGTTTTTATTTCCTTATTTACTTCACACTTCAGATTATCCTTGACATTGATTGTTACCCCTTCCTCCTTTCCTAATCCGACGATCGGTATGGAATAATTTGGAACCGTTAATTTGGTATTCGACAGATAACTCACATAAGAACATAAGAAAATAAGGAGTCTGCAATAGGCCGGTTGGCCTGTGCATGGCAGCTCCTGTCGAGAGTTACTACCACTCTCTATCATCCATGAATCTATCTAGCCTCCTTTTGAAACTTTCCAGAGTTCCCGCACTTACTACAAAGTTGCTAAGCTTGTTCCACTCGTCCACCACCCTATTTGTGAACCAGTTTCTTCCTATCTCCCTCCTAAACCTAAACTTATCCAACTTGAATCCGTTGCTCCGAGTCCTATCCTGCTCGGATATTATAAGAACTTTATCTATATCCCCTTTATTGATTCCTTTCACCCACTTAAATACTTCTATCATATCTCCCCGCACTCTTCGTCTTTCTAGGGAATGCAAGTTAAGTTTCTTTAACCTGTCCTGATATGGAAGGTTTCCAAGTCCCGGAATCATTTTTGTCATTCTTCGCTGCACCGACTCTAGTGAATTTATATCCATTCTATAATAGGGGCACCAGAACTGGACCGCATAATCGAGGTGCGGCCTGACTAGCGCAAGATATAGTTGCAATAAGACCTCTGCACTCTTGTTACTTACACTTCTAGATATAAAACCCAATACTCTGTTTGCCTTATTTCGAACATTAACGCACTGTTTTCTAGGCCGTAGGTCCGGGCTTACAAGTACCCCTAGGTCTCTTTGACAAGTCGACTTCTCTAGGTTGATGTTGTTAAGGCTGTATACATTATAAGTATTTGTTCTTCCAATATTAAGTATGCTGCACTTGCTGGTGTTGAATTTCATTCGCCATTTTTCAGACCACCCCTGCAGTTTATTTAGATCCTCCTGTAATGCATTTGCATCCTGCCCTGAATTAATTTGCCGCCCTATTTTGGTGTCATCCGCAAACTTGCTTATGTCACTGCTGATCCCAGTATCTAAATCGTTTATGTAGATTATGAACAAGAGTGGGCCTAGTACTGACCCCTGGGGAACCCCACTGGTTACACGGCCCCACTCAGATTTAACACCATCTACGCTGACCCTCTGCGTTCTATCGGTGAGCCATGATCTTACCCAATTTAAAACTTTCCCCTCGATACCATGAGCCTTAATTTTTCTCAGAAGCCTCTGATGCGGTACTCTGTCAAATGCTTTGCTAAAGTCTAAGTAAATAACATCGTAATTTTCGTCATTATCTACTACCTCGAAGACTTTCCTAAAAAACGTTAGCAGATTTGTTAGACAAGATTTTCCCTTTGTAAACCCATGTTGAGAGTCGTAGATTAATTTGCTTTTCTCTAGATGCGATCGGATGCTATCTGCTATAATTGATTCAAGAAATTTCCCCACTACTGACGTCAAACTGATCGGCCGGTAATTTGACGCTGATGCTCTGTCTCCCTTTTTGAATATGGGTACTACATTTGCCTGTTTCCACAAGTCTGGCACAACTCCAGTGTCTAATGATTTTGTAAATAAGTTTACGAGGGGTCCGCTAATCTGTTCCCTACACTCTTTCAAGACTCGAGGGAAAATTTCATCCGGCCCTGGGGATTTTGTTTTCTTTAGTTTATTTATCTTCTTAAGAACATCCTCTTTTCTGATAGTGATATTCTTTAATTTCTCTTATTCCTTTCCCTTAAATATCAGTTCCACCTCTGGAATTTCATCGCAAATTTCTTCTGTGAAAACTGATAAGAAGTAGCTGTTCAATGCTTTGCTTATTTCTTCACTGCCATTTATCAATTCTCCCCTCCCTGACTTTAAAGGCCCAACTTTGTCCTTGGCCTTTGTCCTATATACCTGGAAAAATCCCTTGGGATTCGCCTTGGATTCTCTTGCTATTTTGATTTCATAGTCACTCTTTGCTTTCCTTACATTTTTCTTAACATTCCTAGATAGTTCATTATACCTGTTTCTGAGCTGCTCCTCCCCTCCCTTTAATTTCTTATATATTCCTTTCTTTATTCCTATGTCATGTTTAAGTTTTCTGGTCACCCACCTTGGCTCATTCTTATTTGACCTAATTTTTCTGTATGGTATATTTTGTTCTTGTGCTTTATGTAGTATACTAGTGAATATATTATTGTCATGATCAATTGTTGTGTCATCTATGACCTCACCCCTTCCTACTGGGAACTGACGTGACTGTTCCCAGGTGACCTCACCTAGGTGCCTTCTTAACCCCTGATAATCCGCCAACCGAAAGTTTGGGACTCTGACCATATTGTCATTGTTTTTCGTTTCCCAATTTTGGGTGAACCTGATTTCTCTGTGATCACTGTTACCTAGTTCTTCCCCTACTGTGATATCTCTGATAATATTTTCTTTATTTGTTAATACTAGGTCTAATATATTGTCACCTCTAGTAGGTTCTGTAATTAGTTGTTTCAAAAAATTTTCCTGTACTGCGTCTAGGAAGTCTTCAGATTCATAGTCGCCTACAATGTTGTCCCAGTCAACGTGAGTCTATGTTCATCTACGTTTCAGTGAATGCTATTATCTCGATTTTTTTTCGGTACATAACAACGCCCTGATGTCATCCAATTTGTTTCTTATACTTCTGTTTGCGTAGTAGACATTTAAGTTAGTCGTAATCTGAGTCCTCTCTTTGTCGCCTTTAGGTTTTAACTCCCTGCCTAATTTAGTTTTGTCATCATTCCTAGCACTGTTTCCCTGTAACTTTTCATTTTGTTTACCCGCTCCCACTGTAGTCTTCTCCACCTCTGTGCCCATATGTTCCCCTAGCTGTTTAAAGACTTCGACATCTTTTGAACTGCCCTCTCGAGAGTCAGCCAGGGTTGCTACCCCATCCCTTAACAGATGTACCCCATCCCTAGCATAAAGGTCCCTTCTGTCGTAAAAGTTGTCCCATTTGTCAATGAATGGGGCTGATATTGACTTACAATATCTGTCAAGACGGCCGTTGACACCAACTGCTCTTGACAACCATTCACTGCCAACTCTCCTTCTAGGCAGGACGCCACATATGATAGGGATCTC
The DNA here is from genome assembly GCF_018991925.1 of Homarus americanus. Taxonomy (NCBI): domain Eukaryota; kingdom Metazoa; phylum Arthropoda; class Malacostraca; order Decapoda; family Nephropidae; genus Homarus; species Homarus americanus. Next base: position 10,139,184 of record NW_024722227.1, read on the forward strand.
TCCCTTCACCCTAATACGTTCGATAGCTGTCTTGAACTTTTCAAGGAGCTCCTCACTCTTACACCGGCCAATATCATTGCCTACCAGACAAGATATAGTCCATCCAGTCAACTACTGTATATCCCCCACCCCAGCTCCTGGCAAACACATCCTCCTCCTATTTTTATTTTCACCACAAAAAGCTCTATTCAGGTACAGGACCTGGGAATCACCAACAATTAAGGTTTTTGTACCTTCCTTGCAACCCTGTCCCTGACTATGTTAACGTCCAATTCGTCTATCAAAGGAATGAAAGAGTTTTTACACTTAGCTGTTGTCGTTTCCTTGGTGTCTTTTCTCACCACCAGTTTGGTCGTTTCTCTCCTCACAACCTTCCATTCGCCTGAGTTTTCGTCAGAAACAGGCTTTCCTTGTCCCGTGTCTTCTTCCTTCATCCTCGCAGTTACTTACTTTAATTTAAAGCTTTCGTCCTTCACTTTCACTAACTCGGCCACTAGCTCGGCCCTCAGAAGGGCACAGCCCTGCTCACAAGTTGCACTAGCAATTACTAATAATTAATGAGTTGCACTAACCATGACTGTTTGGGGAGATGATGTTCACTTTCTTGCCACACACACACACACACACGATCAGCACAACAGGCGTCAGTCAAGTCACCTCCAGAAATACGATCCATTATAAACGAACACAATACTTCCTGATAACATCGGAACATATTAATAAGTGCCACGCTTGACTACCAGAGAATACAACAAAAATGAAAAAAAAAACGTTTAGCTTTAAGAACAAAGGTGTCACCACAGTCCACATTAACTTCAGCTTATTTCACCTTAAGATTAACCCTTCAGCTTATTTCACCTTAAGATTAACCCCCAGCTTATTTCACCTTAAGATTAACCCCCAGCTTATTTCACCTTAAGATTAACCCCCAGCTTATTTCACCTTAAGATTAACCCTTCAGCTTATTTCACCTTAAGTTTAACCCCAGCTTATTTCACCTTAAGATTAACCCATCAGCTTATTTCACCTTAAGATTAACCCCCAGCTTATTTCACCTTAAGATTAACCCCAGCTTATTTAACCTTAAGAATAACCCGAGCTTATTTCACCTTATGAGTAACACTTCAGCTTATTTCACCTTAAGATTAACTCCCAGCTTATATCACCTAAAGATTAACCCCCAGCTTATTTCACCTTAAGATTAACCCTTCAGCTTATTTCACCTTAAGATTAACCCCCAGCATATTTCACCTTAAGATTAACCCTTCAGCTTATTTCACCTTATGATTAACCCCCAGCTTATTTCACCTTAAGATTAACCCATCTGCTTATTTCACCTTAAGATCAACCCCAGCTTATTTCACCTTAAGATTAACAGCTTATTTAACCTTAAGAATAACGACTTATTTCACCTTGAGTAACACTTCAGCTTATTTCACCTTAAGATTCCCCAGCTTATATCACCACACCTAAGATTAACCCCAGCTTATTTCACCTTAAGATTAACTCACTTATTTCACCTTAAGATTGACCCTTCAGCTTATTTCACCTTAAGATTAACCCATCCTTAAGATTATTAACCCCCAGCTTATTTAACCTTAAGAATAACCCGAGCTTATTTCACCTTATGAGTAACACTTCAGCTTATTTCACCTTAAGATTAACTCCCAGCTTATATCACCTAAAGATTAACCCCCAGCTTATTTCACCTTAAGATTAACCCTTCAGCTTATTTCACCTTAAGATTAACCCCAGCATATTTTAAGATTAACCCCTTCAGCTTATTTCACTTAGATTAACCCTTCAGCTTATTTCACCTTAAGATTAACCCCAGCTTATTTCACCTTAAGATTAACCCATCAGCTTATTTCTTAAGATCAATTTTAAGATTAACCCCAGCTTATTTAACCTTAAGAATAACCCGAGCTTATTTCACCTTATGAGTAACACTTCAGCTTATTTCACCTTAAGATTAACTCCCAGCTTATATCACCCTAAAGATTAACCCCCAGCTTATTTCACCTTAAGATTAACCCTTCAGCTTATTTCACCTTAAGATTAACCCCCAGCTTATTTCACCTTAAGATTGACCCTTCAGCTTATTTCACCTTAAGATTAACCCTTCAGCTTATTTCACCTAAAGATTAACCCCAGCTTATTTCACCTTAAGATTAACCCCAGCTTATTTAACCTTAAGGATAACCCGAGCTTATTTCACCTTATGATAAACACCAGCATATTTCACCTTAAGGTTAACTCCCAGCTTATATCACCTAAAGATTAACCCCCAGCTTATTTCACATTAAGATTAACCCCAGCTTAATTCACTTTAAGATTAACCCCCAGCTTATTTCACCTTAAGATTAACCCCTGCTTATTTAACCTTAAGAATAACCCGAGCTTATTTCACCTTATGAGTAACACTTCAGCTTATTTCACCTTAAGATTAACTCCCAGCTTATATCACCTAAAGATTAACCCCCAGCTTATTTCATCTTAAGATTAACCCCCGCTTATTTCACCTTAAGATTAACCCCAGCCGATTTCACCTTAAGATTAACCCCCAGCTTATTTCATCTTCTGATTAACCCTTCAGCTTATTCCACCTTATGATTAATCCTTCAGCTTATTTCGCCTTCAGATTAAACCTCAGCATATTTCACCATAACATTAACCCGAAGCATATATCACCTTAAGATTAACAACCTTAACGTCAACCCAAGCTGACTTACCGAACCTTACTTAACCTGTATATGATAAGACTTTGACCCGTTGCTTAAAATATAAACAGCGTCTTATTACTAGCAGTTCAACGTAATGTTAAAGTTATACATTCACAGGTTCCAAAGTTTCCCATACAAGGTAGATCCTAAACACCTGAGCCGAGGTTCATCATTTACTGTTATAATCTCGTTACACACATAAAAAAGTAAACCTATTTCTTGTATTTATTTCGTTTATATATATTCTTTAAACTAGCGTAGCGAGAAGTGAACAAAGGGGCCGACGAGACACGACTGAATAAATAACAGACACACGGAGAACTAAACCCTCATAAGGAATTCTTTTAGTCCAGGAAATTAAATGAAAGTCACAAGAAGCCGCTAAGACCTTTCATTTAAGGGGGCAAAAAAAAAAAATATATATATACCTTGAGAACACACTTGTCCTCTCACAGACATCACAAACTTCCTCAAGTGTCACCTGCGGTTTCCCCGACACGTCTCCAGTGACATTTAAGAAGAATTGCCACCTTTGACCCCCAAATCATAAGACTCTAACACAAACTCCTGAAAACTTCCAGCATATATTATTACTTTGATTCTCTTATCCGTCGGTTCGTTTAACATAATATACAGGAAGAAAGTAATGCCGCTAATATTATCAAAGGTACTTCAGATAATCAATATTTTTCCTCCTAGATAAAATAGTTTCAAGACTCCTTAACTTACCAGGATGTGATAAATAAAAATATTAAATTTATATCAGGATATTTACATTATATACCCAGGAAAACTGTGGACGCTACAATACACACATTTGTCTTTACAGTTCAGTACAGTGGAGTATATAGATAAAAGTGTGTGGAGAACAGGTAAACAGGTGTAGCAGTGTGTGGAGAACAGGTAAACAGGTGTAGCAGTGTGGAGAACAGGTAAACAGGTGTAGCAGTGTGTGGAGAACAGGTAAACAGGTGTAACAGTGTGTGGAGAACAGGTAAGCAGGTGTAGCAGTGTGTGGAGAACAGGTAAACATGTGTAACAGTGTGTGGAGAACAGGTAAACAGGTGTAGCAGTGTGTGGAGAACAGGTAAACAGGTGTGGCAGTGTGTGGAGAACAGGTAGCAGTGTGTGTGAGAACAGGTAAACAGGTGTAGGTGTAACAGTGTGGAGAACAGGTAAACAGGTGTAGCAGTGTGTGGAGAACAAGTAAGCAGGTGTAGAGAACAGGTAAACAGGTGTAGCAGTAAGTGGAGAACAGGTAAACAGGTGTAGCAGTGTGTGGAGAACAGGTAAACAGGTGTAGCAGCGTGTGGAGAACAGGTAAACAGGTGTAGCAGTGTGTGGAGAACAGGTAAACAGGTGTAGCAGAGTGTGGAGAACAGGTAAACAGGTGTAGCAGTGTGTGGAGCACAGGTAAACAGGTGTAGCAGTGTGTGGAGCACAGGTAAACAGGTGTAGCAGTGTGTGGAGAACAGGTAAACAGGTGTAGCAGTGTCGTCATTATCACACATCTTTACCTTGACATCTGATACAGTGACGAGGTTCTTGTTAAAGTGAGTCTCGTTGGTCTGAGATACTGACTGCAGCACACACAAGGAGACAGTGTGGTCGGGCCTGCGTGAGGTCGCCTTCACTTCCCCGAAATGTAAAGTTAGGTATATTGATCATTCCCAGTTTGGCCCACTCGGGGTACCTCGGGCGTGAACCAGTGACCTTTAATACGTTATCAAATTCCCAAAAACACTTCAAAAGTTAGAGAGCGTTAAAAGAAAATTCACCAGACGGAAGAATGGACGTATGCGTGGACAACTCCCCCATATGACTACGGTGAACGGAAAATGTGTCATAGAAAAACAAGTCACAAGAAAAAATCACATACAGGAGATATTATTTAAATAACGTGAACAATTAAAACAATAAAATGGGTTAGGTTAGGTTACATTTTTTTCCTGTGACTTTTTTTTTCCTAGATTCCAAGACAGCCACATACAACCGGATAATATTCAACAAAATAATATCCGGAATGCTTGGCACTTGGGACATTACCGGCTTTGTTAGCTTTCAGAATCTAAGTACATTGAAAAATACAGTAAAAAAATATATAAACTTTCAACGCATAGATTAAGTTACTCTCAAACAAACTGCCAGGGTGTTACGATGCTTCTCGACAGCGGTGTGGAGAGAGAGAGAGAGAGAGAGAGAGAGAGAGAGAGAATACACTCCCGTTGCTCCATTTTTAACCTTTTACACACGACCTTGAAATAATTTCCCCGTTTTTCTAATGTTTCCGGACACCTGACATCCGGATTTCATTTATTCCTGTAAGAAAAGACAAAACAGTAAAAACGATATTTACAATTTACATGACAAACAGTGAATCCAAACCAGGTTCGCCATTGGACGCCGTTACACAATTAAAACTAAACTAAACATTAAGATCAGACAGTAACGTGTTAGCAGGAGTTAATACCCAAAAGAGCTCGGGGTACTACGACATACAGCGTTAACCCGAGAAAGAAAGTGTTCGGTAATGTGTCGGGTGGTTGACTTTATCGAATGCAATAATGAAGCTGTTTGGTTTTAATCTCTTTAATTGTCTTTATTATTATAAGTAGTAGTAGTAGTAGTAGTAGTAGTAGTAGTAGCATTCAACACACTTAACCGCAAGGCCGCACTGCACAACATCAAGATCAAGTGTCCAAGCTTTGCAATGTACGTTGAAAACTCCCATAGGGGTCCATCAGACCTTTATATAGTAAACAACAAGGCCCTAACAGGTGATACCATCTTACAGTCAACCGAGGGAACAACACAGGGGGACCCTGTTGCAATGGCAATGTATGCAATAGGCCTATCAGTGCTCCAACAAGAAATAAAATTTGAAACAACTGGGGTCAAACAAGTGGCGTATGCTGACGACCTTACAAGAGCAGGAAAAGTGGAGGACATCAAAAAGTGGTGGGACCTGGTAACATCGCGAGGTCCACAAATAGGGTACCACCCAAACGCCAGCAAGTCCTTCCTCATCGTGAAGCCAGAACATTATGAACGGGCAAAGGAGGTTTTTGGCGGAATTGAGGTCAAAATAACTAAGGACGGCCAAAGACATCTAGGCGCAGTAATTGGCACTACGGACTTCAAGACCAAGTACGTAGCGGGAAAGGTGAATGAGTGGGTTAGTGAAACCCAAGCTCTGTCTGAGATTGCTAACACAAAGCCACATGCGGCTTTTGCTGCTTTCACCCATGGAGTCAAGCATCGTTGGAACTACCTGATGCGTACTATCCCTGATATCGGACCCCTCCTCCACCCTCTGGAAGAAGCTATCAGTGTCAGTTTCATTCCCAAATTAGTGAAACACACTCACTTAACCCCAGCAGAAAGAGCACTTCTTGCACTTCCATCAAGACTGGGAGGGATAGGACTAACCAAACCAGAGGAGATTGCAGCCACCGAACATCAAAATTCACTTAAGCTCACGGCAGCCCTCACGGAACACATAATAGCCCAGAACGCAACAGGGGAGGTCGATATCAGTGAAGTAAACGAGATTCGTAGGTCCATTACGACAGATCGACAGCACTGCCAAAATGATAAGTTGCAGCAACTGTTGCTGCAAATTCCAGAAAATTTGAAAAAAAAGTAGTTATAGCGCATGTGGGGGGCGCCTCGAACTGGTTAACTACGTCACCAATAACGGCAAATGGTTTTAGTCTTAACAAACAAGAATTTACAGATGCCATTGCTCTAAGGCAGGGGTCACCAAACTACGGCCCGCGGGCCGGATCCCAAGTCCTTCCCCGGCTCGTGGTAGCTCCGCCTACTCTCTGACGTTACCAGAGCTTTCGTTCTGGCTTGCAAGTATTGAACAGAATGATTATGTGGCCCGCGCTCGTCATTCTTTCAGTTATCCGGCCCACTGTGAAAAAAGTTTGGTGACCCCTGCTCTAAGGTAAGGTCGGCCAGTAGAAGGTTTGCCCTCCCAATGCGTGTGTGGCTCTTCCTATGACGGCGATCACGCTATGGTGTGCAAGAAAGGGGGCTTCAGCAAATATGTTGAAGGAAATCTGCCGGGATGTCATGGTAGAATCGACTCTCCTTCCATTGGATGGTGAGATCTTCCAACATAGGACTTCAAACACATCTAACGAAGCCCGTGTTGACGTCAGTGCTCGAGGATTCTGGACGAGGGGACAGCGAGCTTTCTTCGACATCAGGATTTTTTATCCCATGGCCGCATGTCACCGTAACCTAGCTCTCGATGCTGCACATAGGAGGAACGAGAACGACAAGAGAAGGGCATATGGGGAGAGAATCCAAAACGTTGATCAAGGCAGCTTCACTCCTCTAGTGTTCACAACCTATGGTGGGATGGGGCCAAGTGCAAGATGTTTCTACGCCAGACTCGCGGAGGTGATCTACGAACAGAAGCAGCAGCCCAAAAGTTTTGTTACAGCCTGGATGAGATGTCGACTGTCTTTCTCTCTCCTTCGGTCGGCTTTGCTCTGCCTCAGGGGAACGAGAGCTTCTGCCCCTACTCCGACAACTGCTGCAGATATCGACTATGAGGCTACAGTCACTGAATGCCGCATAGATCTGCGGCTCAACTAATTTAACACAAATAGGATAGTTTCTTATGTATTAGGATATTTAATATTAAGGTAAATAAATGGTGGCGAAGGTGTGGCTATTGGGGGAGGCTGGAGGCCACGTTTAAAAAAAAAAAGTAGTAAGTAGTAGTAGTATTAGTAGTAGTGTGTATGTAAATAAATAATGGTAGTTGGGAGGCTGGAGGCCATTTAAAAAAAAAAAAAAAGTAGTAGTAGTAGCCTCCAGCCCCCCCCAATAGCCACAGATTCGCCGCCATTTATTACCTTAAAATTACTACTACTAATTAATACTATTACATTATTATTATTATTATTATTATTATTATTATTATTATTATTATTATTAACCTTTATCGTCATTATTATTTTACTACAATTACATTATTATTATTATTATTATTATTAATCTTTATCATCATTATTATTACTACTACTATTACTTCTAATTACTAATATTACATTATTATAATCATTATTATTATTACTTCTATTATTAGTACTCGTAATTTTTTTTTGCTTTCATTATATTGCTCAAAAAAAAAACAGAGCAGAAAAAAGTGACCTTGGGAAGCATCGATAAATCATGGTGCAATGGGAAATTCTCCAAAAGTGAGCCGAGTTACTACTGGGAAGGCGAATCATGCAACAAGAGAGAGAGATAGATGGGTGTGTCTGTGTGTTGGAAAGTAGGAAACTAAACCTGAGAGAAAGTAGGACTATGTCAGGGTTGTATCTTGTCACCATGATTGTTCTATAAATACATGGAAATTTTGTTGGTAGGAGAGAGAGAGAGAGAGAGAGAGAGAGAGAGAGAGAGAGAGAGAGAGTTGGAAATAGGGCGTATAATTAAATCTGACGAGGACTCCGTAAAACTAAAGGAAGATCTAAAAAAAAATTTCAAGTGGTCTAAAAATTTGCAAATGAAATTCTATGTGAACAAATGTAAAGTACTTAGTCTAGGAGATGTAAACAGAGAAACCAGATACCAGATCAACAACGTTGTTATAGAGAAATCCGACTGAGAGAAAGATTTAGAAGTAATGATAAGTAGGAATCTTAAACCAGCAACAATGTGTATTTACTCGAGACAAGACTAACAAAGTACTTGTGAGACCTCATTTGGATTACTCAGTTCAGTTCTGGTCACCGTACTACAGAATAGATATAGAATCCCTAGAAAAAAATTCAGAGGAGAATGACAAGACTAATCCCGGGCATTAGGAACCTTGAGTACAGAGACAGGTTAAAGCATCTTAATTTGCACTCCCTCGAGAGACGGAGAGTGAGGGGCGATATGATCGAGGTGTATAAATGGAAGTCAGGGCTAAACAAAGGTGATATAATAAAGGTACTCAAACTATCCAACCAGGAGCGAACTCGTAACAATGGTTTTTAAATTAGATAAATTTTGATTTAGGCGCGAGATACGTAAACATTGATTTGGAAATAGAGTAGTGGATGAGTGGACCAATTAAGTTACCAAACATCATCATTAACTCGAATAAGCTACATAGCTTCAGACTTAGGTTGGATGGATATATGAGCGATAGGGGTTGAGTGTAATTGGGACTGCCCAGTATGGGCCAATAGACCCGCTACTGTTTCCTCCATTCTAATGTTCTTAGGTAAGGTTAGGTTCGGTTAGGTTAAGATATATTAGGTTAGGTTAATAGATGCTACACTGTAAATATCCCGGGAGACCAATTCCAGCTCGGTAGACCGCATGCTAAAGTACTAAAGTAGCTCCAGCTCGGAAGACAGCATACTATAGTAGCAGCCAAAATTATGCATGAGACTTCCTCATGCTTGAATCTTGTGATTTTTCTGAATAAAGGTCAGAGCCTCCGGAGTCTTGGTGTGACAACCCGGCCAAGGTTAGGCTAGGAGGGTCACGAGGTATCTTATATCAGGATACGGTTACGGTTAGTCGTGTGTGTGTGTGTGTGTGTGTGTGTGAGGTGATGTGCTTATGTTTTGTGCTTATGTAACGTGTGAGTGCGCCCGGGTTAAGTATTTATGCATGCTTGAATTACCGCGTGTAGGAGGTCTTGAGGAAGGAAGGAAGACTGACAGGAATTCAAGGAGAAAGAGGGGAGGGGAGGGGAGGGGAGGGGAGGGGAGTCCCACACCACACCATCAGTCTCACAATGACAATAGAGCCAACACAACCACTTATTATTCTCAACCAACCCCAAAAGAGGAGGATGACAAGACTAATCCCGGGCATTAGGAACCTTGAGTACAGGGACAGGTTAAAGCATCTGAAGCTGCACTCCCTCGAGAAACGTAGAGTGAGGGGCGATATGATCGAGGTGTTTAAATGGAAGTCAGGGCTAAACAAAGGTGATATAATAAATGTACTTAAACTATCAAACCAGGAGCGAACTCATAGCGATGGTTTTAAATTAGACAAATTAAGATTAAAGCGCGAGATAGGTAAACACTGGCTTGGAAATTGAGGAGTAGACGAGTGGAACAAGTTACCAACCATCATCATTAACTCGAATACGCTGGATAGCTTCAAACATAGGTTGGATGGATTGATGAATGATCGGGGTTGGGTGTAAACAGGACTGCCCAGTATGGGGCCAATAGGGCCGCTGCAACTTCCTCCATTCATATGTTCTTATGTACTGTACACCCAAGCTCCTCCACCCTACTCTCTTCCTCCTTCCCCATGATCACGATAACGATAACACCAGCCGTTATCACATACAGGTTATCACGACTATTGGTAAGATCATTCTCAGCAAAAGACGACCACCTGACCGCCCACACAGACACCTCACTATTTCCTTCCCCCATGCGATCACCTGAATAATCTCTACCTCCACTTTATTTCACCTAAAAATTAAGCACCCTACGGCAAACCTAACCTAACCCCCACCCCCCCAAACAGTGTTAGGGTGGTTAATTTTTAAGTGAAATAAGCTAGGGTGGAGATTCTTCAGGTGAATCATATAACGCTATTAACTCTATAATTATGTACTGTACTGTACTGGTGTCTAGGGAAGGTCAGGTCCCGCTAATCAATATGAGTGACGGCAGATTCAAGGCGAGCACTTATGCACCAAGCAGGCTTTATTATGTCTCCGTGACGATTTTTATTTGCATCACGTTTAGTCTATTTTTGTGAGCGAATGAGTTTGTCTTGTCTTTACTTGTTTTTGTGAGCAAATAAATTCTTTCTTTTTTTTAGCCCCACAGATAATTTATTCTGTACGTGGACGAGTTGATTATTTTGTTGTCTGTCCTACATTATTTTGTACCTGAACTTATCTGTTTTATACTTGAACTAATATATTTTGAACCTGAAGTAATTTATCAAGTAACCAAACTCATTTTTAAGGTAAATTGATTTATTTTGAGGTAAACTAACTCATTTCAAAATTAATTTATTTTTCTATGCAATCATATTCATGCTACAGACCTGAATAAATTTATTCTACAAGCTAAGAAGTTGTTATTAATACGTACTGCAGCTCTAAACATATAATCCAAGCAAATCCTCACAGAAGATGTGCCACCTGGAGGTTAGCCCATAGACAGATGGATAGATACAGTGTGTGTGTGTGTGTCTGTGTGTGTGTGTGTGTGTGTGTGTGTGTGTGTGTGCGTGTGTGTGTGTTGTGAATATATAATGAAGCAGTCAGACGACTTTAAGGTTATTCTTGGCCCACAAATTATTTAGGTCAGGTATACTGTAAAGTAAACACATAATTATATGTCTCTGTCACTCTACTGTATATACCTGTGGATCTGGTAAAATATTTTACCCAAATTATCCACATCAAGCTGAAAATTAGGAGTCACGAACCTTATTAGCAGATGAGGTTTAAACACTGAACCAGATAATCGTTCCCAGTAGCATTAGTGGCCATAGTCTACTAACCCCTGTGTACAGGCTTCTCTCTCAGCTGAATAACATCGTCTGGCATTAGCCAAATAAAATATTAAAAGTGGCGTCCCCATAGTGAAGGGGTTAACCTGGGCGGGTGACCATGAAAACCAGGGTGTCAACTACCCTCCTTGACCGTATTGTCTGCCCCCCTCCCCCCACACTATATACATAGAGCATACACACTCTCTCTATCTCTCATATATATATATATATATATATATATATATATATATATATATATATATATATATATATATATATATATATATATATATGACTGTCTAAGGAAAGAAGAAACACGAAGTTCCCAAGCGCTTTCGTGTAATTCACATCTTCAGGGGTGAGTACAGACTAGGTGTTTTTCTTTCCTTGTAGTTATCAACATATACTTAGATCACGCGCCCTACAGTGATTTACTTGCATATATATATATATTACATATATATATATATATATATATATATATATATATATATATATATATATATATATATATATATATATATAATATATATATATCTTACGACATTCTCCCTTCCGTGAACTTGGCACACCAAACCGGGGACATACTGTACAAGGTAAGGAGTGAGGGGCGGCAGGGTCGGGCCCCCACCCCTCAATACTTTCTCCCGGCCTCACCCTCCCCCGCTCTGCTGTCTTTAGCACACCACCACATACCACACTTTTCCAGAACCTAAAATCTTACAGCAGAGGAAGGCACGAGTAACTATTAGGGATCACAGCAACATAAAACAAAAGCTTAAAGAACATAAATACTTAGTTAGAAAGATCAAACGATACTTAAGAACGAATATATTACCTTATGGATCTCCGACCTGACACTCAAAACTCAAAGGATTTCTCCCTTGGGTCTAGTTCATGTGCCACGCAAAATCAAATAATATATTATGAGATTCTATTAGAGGTAAACGCCGAGAAAAGGAACACAAGTACTGTACTTACAACTCGTGCACCAGCGAGTAGTAGTGATCCCTGGTCTACATCAACACAAACCTGAAATGAGAAAATCAAAATACATATTAGAAATTGAGATACGAACATTAAAGTTATATTTTATCTGCCACAGCATGTGGCCCAGAAATATAGCAGATACTTACACAATCAGTACCTCATCATTTGCTGTATAAATATATATTCAAATCGATAACGTAGCTAAGTTAGAATTATTTCTACTTGTATTAGTAAGACAAGGATAAAACTTTATTTCGTGGTTTTAGGCCAAGTTGTTTTTTTCTTTATAAATCCATTCATAGTTTCCATCCGTAAGTTCTTCTGGACGAGTTGCTTAAATAAAGGGAATACACACACACACACACACACACACACACACACACACACATATATATATAACCTCTATAATCCTTTTATATGGAAGATAATATGACATTCGTTTCATAACCATTAAACAAATAACTATTATTAGGGATATATGAATAAAACGGTTTTGATGACAGGCGAACCCAAATAGAATAACAAAAATTAAGAAATATAATCACAAATAAGTGAAGATGCAATGAACCATACATAAAATATATATATATATATATATATATATATATATTTCCCCGGTCACAGTCATAGGCTTGTGGGCCGTGGGTTCGAATCCTGGTGGGTTGAGGTGTTGATTGTGTATGTATATATATATATATATATATATATATATATATATATATATATATATATATATATATATATATATATATAACTTGATGTTTTAAGGTCCGGTAGACCTGAAACATAAGGCAAAAAAAATGCGAAAATTAACATTAACAATAAAAATTATTTAACAAACAATAACACCAAAACAATTAAATAAAAAATACATAAACGACTGATATCTACAAAAAAATTAAGAAATTCATGTAACCGAATTGACCGGTAAACATTATAAAAAAGTTTGAGGGGTTTACACTGTAATACACGATACAGTGGAGGTCACAGCTGAGAATTCTGTGAGGGGCTGTAGCCTGTGTTTACTCGGGGGTCTCCACATATACCGGCTGAGGACAAGCTCTTTACGGTGTTTGTGACCATGCAGGAGGACCTCAAGAGTTCCTATAATACTGACCCCCTGACGAGGTACCGAAGACAAAGACCTGGCCAGGAGCCTTCAGGGGAAAACTTGTTACAGACAACATAACATAACAACATAACATAAAAACGAAACTGAGAATTACAAATAAGATGGATCACTACGGCAGCACAGTAACTGGAGGACGGTACTTACTGTTACTTAATAATGTCTAGTGAGGGATAGTCCTTAACAACAGCTTATTTCCAATCACAGTTTTCGTAATAATTCAATTTCGTCACAAAGTTTTCAAAGCCATCAGAGGACTAAATGTTCAGCCTTTAGTCATCTAGTTGATTAAATATATGTATACAGTACTACTAGTCATCACCGAGTGTATTATCAACAAAAACAGGTGTGGAATAACTACGAACTAATTACCTTATAAAACAAACAAAAATACCCCATATTCCGCCAAAAAATTATACTGAAGTACGTAAACACAAGGAAATTGTATATAATAAACTAAACACAAAATTTATGCTAATGAGGAAAATGAAAACTTAACCAAACACTTGACGTCAGTGAGGGGGCCGCCCTGACTTAAGGGTGATCGGTCACCCGTCAAGTAGTGAGCCTGAAGTTGAGACGTGAAGAACGCTTCAAAGAGAGTGTGTGTGTGTGTGTGTGTGTGTGTGTGTGTGTGTGTGTTCCTTATACATTTCCAGTTTTGAAGATAAAATTTAAATGTGGTAAATAGTTATCTCCTCCGAACTAATTTACCACATTAGTAATATTTATTAGCCAATTAAACTGCGGCACAAGTGGGATACCTGACGGTACAGTATCATCCAAGTCAGCCTTCATCGACTACGACTAGGGTACAAGTGCTCCTGGCAGATGATCGGAAATGACGTCATGGAATGCACCTACTGTCAGGAGCCAGCAGCCAACCCACTTGAACACTATCTCCTCGACTGCGAGGTCACACAAAGCCTCCGAAACAGAACTCAAATCTCCCAAGAAACACACACAACACCAGCGGCCACTCTAACCCGAAAGGCCCAAACAGACCACATTCACCACCTACTCCGGGTCATCACACGATACCCACCACCCAGATAGCTTAGAAAGTATCCTCTCCCAGCAAGTGCTGACCCCAGTTCGAGGGGCGCGTCACTCCGAAACTGACCACGTCCAAGAGTGGGGGTTGGTGGTCAGCGTCCACTGATCGGGGGTCCGCTCACACTTGCAACCTGCAGTATCCTTCCAATCTGCAGGTGGGACCACCTCCAATCCCAATCCGGTCTGGCTGCTCCTGGAGCTCCAGCCGGAACCACCAAACGGGCCGCCTATAGGCAAAGGCCCGTGTCGGACTACGGCCCGACAATCTCAACAACAACAACGTTAACTCTCCCAGCCACCTATTGCTGCACTGCCTGCTTCAGATGTTTGAAACTGTCTCAGTACCAACCAGAAGATGAAACCGATACGAATGAATCTAAAGGTTCGAAGTAACAGACTCAAGTTCATACATCTGAAACAGGCAGTGCAACAATAGCTGGCTGGGAGAGTTAACCAACTTTTAGGCGAGACTGTACGTGGCTCCCATGCTGCCTCCTGTGGACCACGGACGAGACACACGAACAAACAGAGCACGAGTAAAACACACACAAACATACAACGGACATGGCTGTTTCATCGTTCCCATGGACAAACATAACCGCAGCACGTGACACCCCCGTGACCACAAAGACGCGCGCGGCCACCGACACTGACACTCATAATTTAACCAGAACCTTGTGTCATCATTCCTCATCTTCTCTAACATCCTCAACTTAAATCCTGGCTGGTTTATATCATCTAAAATTCTAAATGACTATTATAACTCACGCGATAACTTTATATAGTGAATTTAAAAATAAATAAATACATATAAAGAGCACAGGTGAATCACTCCTCCAACAACTAAAAGGTGAACGAAAAAAGTGATTCTTATTTCTCAAGCTTAATTAAGTGACATCCACACGTAATATTCCCAGAAAACACTTTGATATCCACTTGTGATGATATACAAAAGCTATAAACCCATTTACGGTATCTGGCAGTCACATTATCCAGGACCTAGATTTGTGTTTGTGGAGCAGTGCGCGTGCCTACCGCAAGTGGCCGAAGGAAATGCCGCCTGCAGTTACTGTAAAGTATTTCACGAGGAAGGAAATGTCTTTTTTTATTATTCAGTTATCTAATATAAGGGTTGTATATGCCTTCTACATTAGTTAATATTCTCTTTATAGCCTCCGTACAAAGTTCATCACACATGGTATACATACATCATGTTGGAGTGTATAACCAACGCACTTTCTTCCACGAGCGTCAGTGGAATATTTTACCACCATTCTGAAAAAGTTATTAAATTCGAATGTTTTCACCTACACTTACAACCGTGTACACACCTGCGCTTACTTAATTTCTTTGTCAAATAGATAAATGTAATTGCGGCGTTAACGAGGAGGAACCACTCTGTATTGTCCCATGATCTTCACGACCGAGCAAATACGGGGAAGTTAAATATTACACAAGAACACATATGAGTAACCCCCCGCACTAGTATGAGGTGTACCACTCAACACCATTATGAGGTGTACCAGCCAACACCAGTATGAGGTGTACCAGCCAACACCAGTATGAAGTGTACCACTCAACACCAGTATGAGGTGTACCAGCCAACACCAGTATGAGGTGTACCACTCAACACCAGTATGAGGTGTACCACTCAACACCAGTATGAGGTGTACCAGCCAACACCAGTATGAGGTGTACCAGCCAACACCAGTATGAAGTGTACCACTCAACACCAGTATGAGGTGTACCAGCCAACACCAGTATGAGGTGTACCACTCAACACCAGTATGAGGTGTACCACTCAACACCAGTATGAGGTGTACCAGCCAACACCAGTATGAGGTGTACCAGCCAACACCAGTATGAAGTGTACCACTCAACACCAGTATGAGGTGCACCAGCCAACACCATTATGAAGTGTACCACTCAACACCAGTATGACGTGTACCACTCAACACCAGTATGAGGTGTACCAGCCAACACCAGTATGAGGTGTACCAGCCAACACCAATATGAGGTGTACCACTCAACACCAGTATGTGTACCAGCCAACACCAGTATGAGGTGTACCAGCCAACACCAGTATGAGGTGTACCACCTAACACCAGTATGAGGTGTACCACCTAACACCAGTATGAGGTGCACCAGCCAACACCAGTATGACGTGTACCACTCAACATCAGTATGACGTATACCACTCAACATCAGTATGAGGTGTACCAGTCAACACCAGTATGAGGTGTACCAGCCAACACCAGTATGAGGTGTACCAGCCAACACCAGTATGACGTGTACTACCCAAAACCAGTATGAGGTGTACCACTTAACACCAGTATGAGGTGTACCACCTAACACCAGTATGAGGTGTACCACCTAACACCAGTATGAGGTGTACCACCTAACACCAGTATGAGGTGTACCAGCCAACACCAGCATGAGGTGTACCAGCCAACACCAGTATGAGGTGTACCAGCCAACACCAGCATGAGGTGTACCAGCCAACACCAGTATGAGGTGTACCAGCCAACACCAGCATGAGGTGTAGGTGAGTCGAGCTGTGGAAGCCAAAGGTCAATTTTTCTGCACAGTTGTGGAGGGGGTCGGTGCTACTGTGGCCGCGTCTTGGTGGTTCTGACAAATGGCTAGAGATTAAAAATGCCCACTAATGACCCGCCGCATGCAATTTAAAAAATAAAAATAAATAAATAAAAATATTAAACGCTAATCCACGCAACAGTGTAATTACCTCAGCTGCTTGTACGGACTATTGCGCAACACCGCCCCATCCAGTAAAAGGGCACCAAGAGCCACTTTACACTTGAAAGCAATTACTACAGTCTATGTAACCTGGGTTCTCGCCCTTACATTATACCGCGCACTGAGGCCCCTACTGCCCTTAAGCCACCCAGGCCTGAACGCACCAACAAGAAGGGCATAAAGGCCTGCTGACGTCAATGAGTGATTATCAGCACCATCACTTAACTTGATAACTAGTGCCGCTGAACACACCAACCAGCTCTCTCTCTCTCTCTCTCTCTCTCTCTATATAATGGTAAAGATGATAACAAAAACAACAATTACTATCACTGCTAACTACTACTATTATTATTATCATTATTATTATTGTTATTATCGTCATCATTATTATCATTGCCATCATAAGTATCATGGGTTAGTTTGAGTGTACAATAAACAGACATTGTTCCAAGTATCATATCAGCTCGGGTACTTATGTAAATTAGCGAGTGGATAACCTTTCACAGTTATCAAGATGCCTGCTGCTTTATCTGGAGCTGTCTACTTCATATATATATATATATATATATATATATATATATATATATATATATATATATATATATATATATATATATATATATATATATATATATATAATGTACGGTAGTCTGCTGTATATGATTATGACCGACGTTACAGTAGTTATTTGTAATTGCTCTATTCACACAATAAAACAAACATACAAACAAACAAAAACACATACACAAGCAGCACACAAGCCATGACCCTGAACTCTTAATGTGGGTATTATACCACCTACCTGAGTTACATTAATAAGGTACACGTAGCCTATCACTTGAAATGGTTGTTTAGTCTATGCAGTATCGTTCAATTAAATTATAAGTTTAATATTAATAAAATTTATACAGCACTGATGGTGAAAAATGAGATTGGATCACGCGAAAGAGTCCTAGATTACTTCAGCTTCAGATGATACTCCCCGACCTAACCTAACTTAACCTAACCCAAAGGAACATAACAATATAATAAGACCTAACCTAACCCTCCATAGGGAGCTTTAGGGTGTTTAATCATCAGGTAGAGTACTGTAATTTTGTTGTGGCCAATTTTCCGGTGAACCTTAATATTCCTTCCCAATGTTAGTCACGAGATTCCTTTATTACGTCGTTAGTTAAATTTCGTGAAGAAATTGGTCATTGTTAACATTGTCCTAAATGCTAATGAAGACTATACTCAAGGTCTATAGAGGAGGTCATCCCATACCTGACCCAAAATGCGACCCAGCTCGCGCATGACGTCAGCAGGCCGCCCCTCAGTCGGCTGCAGATACTACAACGCCCGCTAACTCTGCAGTGTTTGGGTGTAGTTCTTTATTTGAAACATGAGGGAAATATGCACTTCATATACCAAATATATGCTCAAATATGTGCCAGAGGCCGACAGAATCTGCAGTCCATTGTAAAAATATTTTAAATAATGAATATGAGTTTTATATATTTCTCTTAAGTTTACAATACATTTAGCACCAGAGATTCCGTAAAGAATGTCAAAAGTAAATAAATCTATGTGCCCTGGTAGTGTTGTATAATGAATTGGAAAATACTGTCAGCCTCGGGCAATTAGTTTTCAAGGTACTCCTCCCCCCTCTCCTCACTTCCTCTCTTCTTCCCACTCCCTCTCCCTCTCTCTTTGCTTTCGTTAACAACATAAGAACATAAGAATGGAGGAAACTTCAGTGGGCCTATTGGCCCATACAAGGCAGCCCCGTTTACACCCAACCACTATCGCTTACTTGTCATGTGAGATCATAACTCCTGTCACCCCATGTCTAATTATTATTAATATAATGAACACAACCGGGGGGAAAGGATATCCTGTCGGCAATTGTACATATAGTTATAACTCTCTCTCTCTCTCTCTCTCTCTCTCTCTCTCTCTCTATTCATCTGTGCCATATGTCATAGGAAAATTAATAGCTGCAGACAAGTTAGCGGCTGTCATCAAAGACATGTACTGAGAGAAGAAGCCAAAAGAGGGTTGTGCAGAAAATTGAGTCTACATGGGTACCTGATGTAGTGTAAGAGAAAGAACCTGAGGAAGAGAGACCAGTTCTGATCACTGAGGATCTACGTCAACTGCATGATGTAGGGAAGGAGAGATGTTCTTATCATTAAAAAAAGCGAATGGAAGGAGAGGATTTATTTGTATGAACATAGAAAAAATGCTTTTATTAAGGCTTCTGCTACTACTAAAGATAATCTTAGTAGCTATTTTCTCCTCTTCTCAGGTGAATTTTTTCTTGACTGGTATCCCTGTAATATTCTGGTCTGAGGAGAATGTGAGTCGAGCACCGACCCTTCGCAGCTTGAGCCTGAAAACTTATCGCTCCTTGCCTGATAAAAGTAAAATTCCTTTTCCGTCTGTCAGTACACTGCATCGTTGGGTTTCTAAGCTCAATGTGGAACCAAGGGTGTTGCCTACAGTTCTGCTGCTGTTGTACCATAAATGTGAGTCTATGAATGACCTTGAACGTCTATGTGTTTTATCTTTTGATAAAACAAGTGTCAGTGAAGGTAACCCTTGTCATATGTCATATCTCCTGTAACCTATTGCCTACATTATTAATATATATATATATATATATATATATATATATATATATATATATATATATATATATATATATATATATATATATATATATATATATATATATACACACACATTTCATGACTGCAGCAGAGAGGAAGGAAAGGATCTCCAATAGGTAACTGTAGGTTTAGTTATAATTTACCTACCGTAAGCTGCACTTATTTAAATACTTAGCTAAAACTGAAATATATTGTTTTTCTTTTAAACTTTCCTTCTCTGGTACTGCATATACAGGTATATTCTATATCACGCACTGCAGTGATTTTTTTTCTACGGTATTAGCCCACCCGGGCACAGGTTAATGACCCACATGAGGGCCTGGGGGGCGAAAATAATAATAATAATAATTATAATAATATTAATGAATAAAAATCACATTTCAGGACGCAATCATTCTGCCAAATTCGAAAATATATGCTAGGTCTCACCACTTCCTCTAATATGTCATGGAAGCCACACATCCACAACATTGCTAAAGCCGCCTCCCAAAAGCTGGGAATGCTGTAGAGATGCCGTAGCTACTTCACTCCAGCAGTTGCTTCAAGTATATAAGGGATTCATTCGTCCTAACTTGGAGTACTGCTCTCATATCTGGGGTGGCTCAGAAAAGCATTTCGTCTTATTAACTCTCCTCCTTTAGTTGACAATCTTTCTTCCCTTTCTCTTCGCCACAATGTTGCTTCACTCTCTCTCTTTTACAGGTACTTTAACGGGCAATGTTTGGTGGATTTGGCATCCTGTGTACCGCCGGCTCATAACACACGTCTTGCCCGCGGTGCTCACCGTTTCTGTGTGGATGTCGGTCACACTAGAATAACCCGTTCTAGTACACCCTTCTTTCCTCACACAACCAAACTGTGGAATGCTCTGCCTTCTTCTGTGTATCCATACTCTTACAATGTCTCACTTTAAAAAGCTGGTTTTCCGGCATCTTCGTGATGTAGATTAATATAATCTTTTTCTCTTCTTTTCTAATTTCTTTTTACTCTTATTTTGCCGCCCCCTAGGCCCCGTTGTGGGTCTATGACCTGTGCCCGGGTGGGCTATTCCCCGCAAAAAAAAATAATTATATATATATATATATATATATATATATATATATATATATATATATATATATATATATATATATATGCAAGTAAATCACTGTAGGTGCGCGTGATCTTGCTGATAACCACAGGAAGAAAAAGCAAGTTCCCAAGCCTTTCATTATTACTCACCCTGAAGATGTGAATTACACGAAAGCGCTTGGGAACCTGTTGCTTCTTTCCTTGTGGTTATCCTAATATATATGTATATATATATATATATATATATATATATATATATATATATATATATATATATATATATAATAATAATAATAATAATAATAATAATAATATAATAATAATAATAATAATAATAATAATAATAATAATAATAATATAATAATAATAATAATAATAATAATAATAATAAAGGACCATAAATACAAAAATTAAGAAAGATCAATAGTGATAAACGATACATGTACTGTATGTTGTGTTGTCAGATAAAGAATTGAAACCCTGCAATTGTGTGTAAATGAGGCAGAAAGTCAGATATGCAAGATTAGACACTCTAATAGTATTATTTTCTATGTGAGGTACTGAGATAACAACGTATAGTAAGTAGAACCATAAAATGTTCCGTTTATAAGGTGTAAGGGGTAGGTGAGGAAACCCGACGACGTCAGCAAAGCTCCACCCACCTGCGCTCTGGTTCACCTCTATATGGACCTTGACGCATCCCTCATCTACGTAAAACAACCATCAGTACGGTCAGGAAAGCGTTAAATCAACGAGTTCGAGTACTAATGTAACCTAACAGAAGGTTTATGAAATAGTGAAGATGAAATTATGTGACTCATTTGGACAGATGGCAGTATGTACCTTGTGGTTTCTTTGCTACCTTACTCTCCCATCTTATTGAAATCTTATGTTGATTTCTAGGAAGGCGTACATCCGTATAATGTGTCAGGGAGGGGTGACGATAAATACAAATCCTCTAGTCTGTACTGTCAAGGTAAAAGCTATAATTATAATTAAGGTAAAAATAATACAAATGCTTACACTACTACTACTGTTCTACGTGGCCTCCAGCCTCCCCCAATAGCCACACCTTCGCCGCCATTTTATTACGTTAAAAATAAATATCCTAATACATAAGTAGCCACCTTAGCTGTGTTGAGTTAGTTGAGCTGCAGATCTATGAGGCATTCAGTGACTGTTGCCTGTTGCTGTTGTTTGCTTGGAGGCCGAAGATCTCGTTCCCCTAAGGCAAAGCAATACAGACCTAAGCAGAGAGAAGGACAGTCGACATCTAAACCAGGCCTTAACATAACTTCTGGGCTGCTGCTTCCGTTCAGATAACACCTCCGCCAGTCTTGAGTGGAAGCGTGTTGCACTTGGTCCCATCCCACCAGAGGAGTGAAGCTGCAGTGATCCACATTCTGAATTCTCTCGCCATATGCCCTAATCTTGTCGTTCTCGTTCCTCTACTACTACTACTACTACTACTAATAATAATAATAATAATAATAATAATAATAATAATAATAATAAAAATAATAATAACAATAATAACAATAACAACAACAATAGTAACAACAACAATAATAACAACAATAACAAGAACAATAATAACAATATTAACAACATAACATAAACAAATGGTCATGCGTAATCAATATCACAAAATACAGATCAAATGCTCTAAAAATGACCAAGGTTAATCACCGTATAATTAGTCATATACTACACGATGTTTCTACTAATTATATACCACCGATATCTATATTTTTTCTGCGTTATAATAATATTTAGGCTTTCGGGTAATTTAGCTTATAAAAACAGCATTAAACATCGTTCAACAGTGCTATTTTATCAAGCTGCGTTAGAGAGCTATTTTGTAAAGCACAACGTTAAACAGAGCTATTTTATAAAGCACATGTTAAACAAAAAATAGATAAAGCCAGCATTAAATAATACAAATTCATATAGAGCAAAAGCGTTTGATAATGCTCAAGTTAATAAATAAAAAAGGCGTTAAACAAGAGCCAGGTGGTAAAAAAAAGTCTGCGTTAAACGGTAACCTTGCTTGGTTAAAACCTCGTTAAACCAGCACTGGGCTTATCGTTATGTAACTCTACAGAGGCGAGTTTCGTGTGCATGTGATCTGAATTAAAATAAACACGCACACTAACACAAACACGCCCGCACACACAAACATAAACGCACACACAAAAATAAGCACGCACACACAACACACAACCAAAGCTGGAGAGAGAGAGAGAGAGAGAGAGAGAGAGAGAGAGAGAGAGAGATTATTACCACCAACTGACGCCTCCCTGACAATAATACCACACTACTTGGTCTATCCACAGAGTACGACAACTTAACCCTTTGAGTACGATGACTTAACCTCTTCATCACTATATATTAACTTTTGAATACTATAAGCTATTACTTATGGTGATAGGTGATGATATATTACTCAGGAGGAGTAAATTATCATACTCAAGGGATTTAGTTATCGTACTCAAAGGGTTAAGTCATCGTACTTGTGCGGGTAAGTCATCATACTCGAGGGGTTAAATCACTGCACTTGAAGGTTTGTCATCATATACAGTGGATCAATAAAAACATATGATAAAAAACACTCGTAGCTTAAAAGAAATATATCCATCATGCGCCTTCACCCATCATTACAAGGCGGTCCTGCTAGGCTAAGCCTGAGTGATGCAGCTTGTCATTCATCGCTGCTGAGGGCGACTCAAAAAACTTATCATACTTTACATAAGGGTGTAGGTGGTGGGGGAGGGTGTAGGTGGTGGGGAGGTGTACGACTGTAGGTGGTGGGGGAGGGTGTACGACTGTAGGTGGTAGGGAGGTGTACGACTGGAGTGGTGGGGAGGGTGTGCTGACTGTAGGTGGTGGGGAGGGTGTACGACTGTAGGTGGTGGGGGAGGTGTACGACTGTAGGTGGTAGGGAGGGTGTAGGTGGTGGGGAGGGTGTAGGTGGTGGGGAGGGTGTGGGTGGTGGAGGAGGGTGTAGGTGGTGGGGGAGGGTGTAAGACTGTAGGTGGTGGGGGAGGGTGTACGACTGTAGGTGGTAGGGGAGGGTGTAGGTGGTGGAAGAGGAGGGGTGTCATTGCCAGAACACCGGATACATAAGCCTACAAAACCAAGTCAAACTCACAAGACACAAACAGCAAGCGAACACCAAGAGCCTTACTACGAACCCACAACAACTTCCCACAGTATAAACTCACTCATGGATTACACTGATGATGACGCCAAGACAGGAACGAATACCTTACTTACTTCCCTCAGTTATACAGGATTAGTAACATAATAATAGTTATCAACAGTTGATATAATGTACGATGTATTTTAGCATTATCCTGCGTGAGGAAAATAATCATGGCCGAAGCAAATACAGTATAAGGTAAGGGTTTTTTTTTTTAATGTTGACCTGAGTCACCTGAAGATTACACACCTTAGTTTATTTCACCTGATGATTAAGCACGTTAACGCTAACCTAACCTTAACTCCAGGTAGAGATACGGTGTTTAACTATCAGGTGTCTAATATTCATGTTATCCGTTTAACCAAGTAAGGATTTCCACCAAAGTAATCGCTTGATTTCGCATAACATAGAACATTGAAATGCATTAAAGTTCACAGTTAGCGAATATTAATTGTACATTACACTTCAATCTCTGTGGGTTTTATTGACTAATTTCAAAATATCGAATTCATAAAATTCATAAAATATAGCGAGGGTATTTATGAAACCTAGATTACCTGTCCAGCGATATCAAGTCGTGTTGTATAATTATGTGCACACGTGTTGGAGCTGAGAGGAACACCCCAACTTTCTGACAAAAACAAGATTTATGGAGGTGAGAGTACACCAACCCTCACTGGTATGCTCCTAAATCTTCAACCTGTCACACGTTGATAACTTACACCTGAGGAGAACCAGCCGTCACGTACACAGGTCTCAAGGTACTGACCTCCTTCATGAGCAGAATAACAACAACTGTCTCATTATTATCCTGGATAAGTATTTTAAGCTGTAGGATATTATACATGTCGGAAAGTTTCTTCATTTTAAAACATTGCGATAAGCCACAACAGTTTAATAAGATATATAAAGTAATATTAATGAGATTATTAACGCAGGGCTGAGTAAATACAATTATGACATATTAAGCCAAGAGGCAATGATGACGAAAATTTTGTAATTAAAGACTAATTAATGAAGCGTTAATATTTGTTTGTTAATGACACTACAATATTCTCACTGACGGTCTAGTTTATTCATCTTTCCCTCTGGTGTAAATAAAAGCAAACGACACCAAGCTGGTTCAATTAATTTTTTTCTTATTTCTATTTATGTACCGCATCTCTCTTACTAACATTCGTGTTAAATTCTAATGCAAAATGTCTAATCATAATACTGAAAATATCTGCCTAACTATACTGTAATATTGGAAATATGTTCATGTCCAGGTGAGCATCCTGGCGTCACCGTGAGCCAGGTCCTACCCTCTCTCTTCTAATATTTTATGTCACTGTCCCTGTACTATCCTGTTAAGCATGTTTCACTGCATTGTTTTGTCTGGCATTTCCACATTTTCCAGTTTTGAAGTCAGTAAGTGAAAGTTTTGTAGCGTGATAACAGCAAAACGTGTATTACGTCATATAAGAAAAATCTAATTATATAAAAAGGTAAAACTAAAAAAAAGATAATGCTCTACCCACAGACGTCACAGGATGTTGATGGGGATTTCGGAGGAATTACTTAATATAAGGGAGACTTTCTTAAAATGAATTAACAATTTCAGGGAATTTTGATACAAAGGTCGACCACTGACTGGGGGGGGGGTTAAATTTTCGTGATAGGAACTGCCACTAATGAACCAACGTCACTTATGAAACATTTACATCAGTGTGTGTGTGTGTGTGTGTGTGTGTGTGTGTGTGTGTGACAGTATGGGGTCAAGCCAAGGGTCCCCGTCACTAAGCCTCACAACAAACATATCTTCCATGAGTCATGTACCGCAATAAAGAACTCAATTATTTATTAACTTTCGCCACAGGACAAGTCTTCAAGTGTTGCTCAGGCATCTGTGCATGACTCATCACATAATCACAAGGGCGTATTTATAATGAGTTCACTGGCCTGGACTGGGGGCCCCATTGACAGAGATGAGCCCATGACCATAAACGATGTCTCCTTGATCCCCCCGGTGGCTCTCCTCGGTTATCCAGAAGGTAAGTGGTCATACGGAATGCTCCCTGATTATAAAGGTTAAGTGATACATTCAGGTAGTCGCTCGGTCATCCATGGAATCTCCTTCGTCATCCAGATCATTCCCAGGTCATCCAGACGATTACAAAATTAATCATGGGGGATTCTGTAGTCATCCATTTGATTCCCTGGTCCTGCGAGGGTTTGGTGTCGTTCAACAGGTTAGGAGTCATTCCAGATTGTTCAGGGGTCATTTAAAGGTGGTTCCCAGGTCATTTCAAGGTGGTTCCGGGGTCATAGCGGTGGTCTCCTGGTCAACAAGTGGCCTTTAATCAGCGCCATATGATTCAAGTGGTCCCAGGTGTTCTCCTCAGATCACCTAGATGGCCACTCCAGAACTCCAAAATACTGTACACTAATGACACTCCTTCACAATTTACAAATGAAAGTTTTTACGCATAGGAAAATAATACCTTTAACCCTATGATCAAGATACAAGGCTAAAGTCTCTGAGAATAAACTGTGCCAAGGATGATAATTTCCGTCATATTTGCGTGTTTTATCTTACACGTCACATGTGAAACAACAGGTGGAAGTCAATCACCGTATCGTGGAGCAGGAGAAAGTGATATTAAGGTTTTCTGGTTTAATAACTCACCAGGTGTAAGGCAGGATTGGTAAACACTTTGTTACAGCAGTTTTACTCACTCACTCGTCTGAGTGAGTAGTGTAGCACATTAAAAATAAATCATCTTTGTCGTGAATCTGAAATGTACAATATACGACCTCTCCTCCGCCATACAACATTCTGGCGTTTTCTATAACTCATAATAAACTAATTAGGTTACACGATGCTATTTAAATACTTAAAAACTACAATAAAGAACCTATTAACAAACCTTCCTCTCATTATTTTTCCCCTTGTCTCTATTCCAGGGTGGGAAACGAGACTTTTACTATGGCTGCCGTACACTATCATATTCACCTTCGTTCATGGTGAGGGAAGAGGTTAAGGTGCGCCGCGGAGTGTGTGTGAGGGACATAAACAGACCAGACGCCGACAAGGATTGGACCTACTGCCTCACTTCTCTCTGTTCTGTAGTCTCAGCTCACCCAGACGATTATCAAATCATCCAGGTGGTTCTCAAGTGTCTGCCACATAAACCAGGCATCCTACGGTTAGTCGAGGTTTTCAAATTAAATATTCTGTAAATCACTTCATCCCCGAGTCAACCACACACAGACAGAGTGTGAGTGTGTGTGTGTGTATGTGTGTGTGTGTGTGTGTGTGTGTGTGTTGTTGTTGTTGTTGTTATGCAGCAGGTGTGTGTGTGGGAGGGGTGGGGGAGTGCAGTGAACAGGAAGGAAGAGTAGAATACACTAAAGGTGATATATATTAAGACAAAACTGAGTAAGTCTCTATCTCTCTCATGTCACGTCACTGTCAGTGACAGCACTTCTACGCTTGTGAGGTCATAAGTGTCTGGTTTTATCGGGTGTAAAGGCTATCAAGTTGTTTACGTCAGAGAAATTACTGGCCATACAGATGACACCAGCCCTCACCACGAGCCTCATGATGCACCACACCAAGAATAACCAGATTGTTGTGTGAGGATAAAATGATGCTTGGGAAAATAGTGGAGATACTTGGGAAAACCTAACATTAAGATTAACTGCGAAACAATGGCAATGTTAAGAGAAAAACTAAGAAAACCCCGGGTGAGATAATGCAGATATTGGACAAACCTACACTTAACCACCACGTGGGAAACAGTGCATACTGGGGGAAACCGAAGAGTAATCACAGTTGAGAAATAAGGCGGAAACTAGAATACCGTGGAGGGTGGTGAGGGTAGGTACAGTATACCATCACCAGACCTCAACACGAAACTGTTAACTGTACCTTTTCAAAGTTTTAGTCTAAATGTAAGTCCACTTGAGAACGCAGTTTTATACTGTGTTCCAAGAAGTTGAAACATATATACATTATAATTATAAGTTAAGGATAACTACAGAATAACATAAAAAGAGTTAGTGACACACCGGCCTTGTACAGTACAAACAAAACGGAGAATCCAGCCAAAATGTTTCTAACAGGACAAGGTACAGAAAACGTCAATCTTCTTTCCGCTTAAGATAAACTGACGGTTGATAAAACATTTATATAAAATTTTGTGCAACTAAGAAGAAAAATAAAGATGAAAAATATAAACGTACGAAAAAAACACAAATACAAATGATACACAATACATCGTCTCTACACTCCCCGGGAAACATCCTCACAGTCGATAAAGTAACTAAATTAATGACACACGACGCACCCCACCTCAACACTCCGCAGACATACTCACGTTAAGTAATATTTTCGGCCATTAAACTGAAAGTACATAAACACATTAACAGTGTGAACCATTAACTCCAACACCGACACGTTTACAACTATGACCCGTTTGGAACACCCCTCAAGGCCTCTCTTAATACTGTACACTATTTACTTACGTCTATTACTGGGTAAACATTGATCTGCTTACACTGGGTTTTTTGTATAATTCAATCTACAGAGAATTCCAGTCACATGTTTTATTCAACAATATTATTATATAATTTTTATGAACATATTTTCAAAATTAAACACTAACACTTCTGGATCTATTGGTACTAACGAAAGTTGACACAACAAACTGACTTTGGAAGAAAAAATATTAACACCAAGCTTTCTAATCATCCTGTTATGACCTCATATATATACATTATCTATATAATATTTTTGGCCATATACAATAAATATTCACCAAAGCTCTTCCAAAACTTAGCGAAAACTTTACAAGTATAATTACGAAAGCAAGTGACGACGAATTTTCTTATAACTGATGAAGCCAAATGACCGCGGTAGACTGTACAAACACGTGATCACAGCAGAGAAAGCAACCCACAATCCTAAGGAGTTAAAGAATGTCAACGTCAAGAAGAATCTGTTCATTCCCTGTAACCCTTGACGGCCGTAACAAGTGTGGGGCACGATTACGAGATATCGAAGACCTATGGCTTTATTTTGTAAAAGAGCCTATGACTGAAGTTTTGATATCGAGCACAATTTTGATATCCCGATAGTTGAGCTGTCGAGGAAACAGATATCTTTGTGATGGCGGACTATATAATTTTGTTTAATTGAGATGATCGAAGAAGAAGAAGAAGAATCGACGTGGACATTATCTGGCATCCAGTATTAAACACTCAACACCCATAACACGACTGAACGCCCCGTGGCCTCGAATCTTTTCTTACAAACCAATCCAATATGAGAGTTCAGTTTAATGGTCACTCGAGAGCACATTTACGACTCCACTTGGTGGGTTTGGCGTCACCTATCACAGATACGGTGAGGTACTATCGTGGACAAAAGTTCGCTCCCTCCAAAACTGAAGCAGTATCGACCCCAAATGAAACAAAACAGCACACCCGCACACAGTCAGGGTAAGTCAGTTCGGAGACTCATTCCTGTGACTCAGTTCCACCACAGGGAGCGAACTTTTGTCCACGATAGTACTAGTCGAATTTTTGGGATAAGCCGGAAGGAGGTTGGCAAATACCTGAGTTTAAGCAGGGAGGATTTTTTACTGTGTTGCATTGTTGTTGTTGTAGTCGCTTGCCAGGAACAAATATAGTTGTGTCTGTTGTTGTATTACAGTTGTTATTTTCCAGAAGGAGTATACATGGTTGTGTCTTTGTTGTTGTTTCCCTGTCTGTCTGTCTGTCTGTGTTGTATTAGTTGTTGTTTCCCAGTGAGAAGTAAACATAACTGTGTCTGTTTTCAGCAAAGATCCAGGACAAAATATTCCATTGGGCGGACTGTTAATGGCGCGCCGGTCACACAGCTGCTAGGTGTTGTGGCCCAGGGGCGGGTGAGTGACTTTGGGCATTACTTGACCTTCATTTACACATTTGCAGGTCATCACATTTTTCCTCTTTGGCTCTTTTAGCAGAACGGTGTTGAATAAAACACCTCGTAATTCTTTATTACGACGTATTAAATGACTTGAGTCGAACAAAATGTTCCTTTGCGCCCTAGTTATACAGTATGTAAATAAACATCATATATCACGCTTATTATATATAAAAAAAAACATTCACGAGGTTAAAACTGTTTAAAGTGAGAGAGAGAGAGAGAGAGAGAGAGAGAGAGAGAGAGAGAGAGAGAGACTAACTCATAACCCAATAAGTAATAATATTGCTACACTTAATACAACTATTGCTAAATTTTTCTCGTTATATTATTACTATGGTTATTATTATTATTATTATTATTATTATTATTATTATTATTATTACTCATATCATCACTATCGTCTAACATTAATACAATGGTTCAAAACATACAAGAAGGAACTCAGTATATACACAGTGTCCACAAATACACTGTATAGGTCATGAAAGGTGTAAACATGAGGGCAAGGGAAGGGAGGGAGAGGGGGTGAGCAGGTAGAGGGGAGGGGTATAATTTAGCATGTGTGTGGGGGGAGCCCGTACACCTGCAATCACCAGGTTTACTCATGTGTTGCTGATGTTCCTCCAACACCTGACTCGACAAATTCTTGATCCTTGTTTCATCTATATTTATCACCCCCAGGCACTAAGTATATCCCATTAATGCTGACTTTCACGCAGGATTAACGTTCATATGCCAATAATGTTAAGAATTAGTCCCAAGGCCAAAATAGTTTTATAGCAAATGCTGAATGACCAATGAGTTGGGTTACGGTGGTTACTGCCGAGGTAAAATAAGCTGGTAGATTAATCTGCAGGTGATCCTATTAACTGCCAATTGCCGTCCATGAATACTTACTTTCCAATCATTTACCTTAAAACGTGATTCAATTATTCATAAAGGTCAATTATTGCTTCACTGGGCATTATAAATCAATCTCTCTCTAGATGATATCCTATATTGCGTTACATAGTGTGGATCACCTGAAAATGATCCCCCCCGCCCCAGCACTAAATTTGACATATATCACCAATAACAGAAAACGACCTCACACACACACACACCACATTATCACCTCGCACGGTATATTTCTTAAATGAAGTATCATGCTCATCGTTTTATCAATCGTCTCAGTTAACATCTCCCTTTCTACTTAATGCTTACGTGCTACAAACTTCCCCGGGAGAAAACACATATTTAGTATCGCTTTTCTATACCTGAGTACGAGTGCACAATGAGTGTAATAACTCTGTACACAAGAGGGGCTCACCTGCCATTCGCATTATATATTAGGGGACGAAGGTAAAAATATGATCGATTTCTTACACAGGATAATGATGCAGGTGTGAAGGCTTAATTCTGCGTCAATAGTACATAAGAGGAGGAGGCCCACCTTTACTTCCTATACACCCAACCACTCCTCCATTGGGAAAGTGTGTGTGTGTGTGTGTGTGTGTGTGTGTGTGTGTGTGTGTGTGTGTGTGTGTGTGTGTGTGTGTGTGTGTGCA
This sequence comes from Homarus americanus, assembly GCF_018991925.1. Classification (NCBI taxonomy): domain Eukaryota; kingdom Metazoa; phylum Arthropoda; class Malacostraca; order Decapoda; family Nephropidae; genus Homarus; species Homarus americanus. Next base: position 10,170,762 of record NW_024722227.1, read on the forward strand.
CCTATTATAACACGGATCTGGAGAAAGTTTGGGTCCTACTTCATAAAGGCTAAAGACGCCAAATCTCCTGTTTTGTCTATAGGTGTGCGGCGGCCGAATGGATACTGTACTCATCTTTTGTCCTTATAATCCCAATCTACACACTTGTGAATGGGTAACTAACTTCACAGTTAGGGTATATTTAGACCATTTGAGTGCAGTGCCGGCCACGCTGCCCCCTTGTGTACAGAGAGCTGTATCCGCACCGTCCATAACAGACCGCCCATGTGACAGCTTGATGACACACAACCACACCTATGTCAGAAACTAAAATGGTTGACAAAATCAAGTTAAGTGATCCATAATCATCGCCGCCTCGTAGATGTTATTGTTGTACTTATGTTATGACGGCCCTGCCAGACTCCCGAACCCAGGGCCCTGTATTACTGACAACTGAAAAAAAAAACAGAATTATCATTTTAAAAAAAAAATCAAGCCATAACTCACAAATTCTTCTGCATGATACTTTAACTGATATTTGGTAAACATAAAATACTATTATTGAGTGAAAGTGGACCCCGTAAGTCCGACAGTGCCGCCCCGTCATTACACTACTAAGAATTAATGTCCATATACATCACTGCTGATGATCCTTTGTACACTCGCTTCAAAAAGTACCTTTATGGAGAGTCCGATGACCTTAATAATGAACACCGCGACTCCTGTTGTCTCAGTGGGGTTGTCAAAATCCTTCGTCCGTTGTCATATTGTCTAACACAAAATCGCTTACGATACTTTTGAAGCGCCACGGTATACAAATTCACCTCTGACTTAAATTAATAATTATGAGTACTTCAACCCTTGACTAACCACCCAACTGTAAACATACACTAGAGGTCCCGCAAAATCATTACATTACTGAGTGCAGCATTGTCTAGTGTACAGGATATCGACCTGGATAACGCTGGCCGTGTAAGAGAACCAATATTATGCTCGACCTGGATGACGCTGGCCGTGTAAGAGAACCAATATTATGCTCGACCTGGATGACGCTGGCCGTGTAAGAGAACCAATATTATGCTCGACCTGGATGACGCTGGCCGTGTAAGAGAACCAATATTATGCTCGACCTGGATGACGCTGGCCGTGTAAGAGAACCAATATTATGCTCGACCTGGATGACGCTGGCCGTGTAAGAGAACCAATATTATGCTTGACCTGGATAACGCTGGCCGTGTAAGAGAACCAATATTATAGTACCTTGACCGATAAGGCTGGCCGTGTAAGAGAAACCAATATTATGGTCGACCTGATGACGCTGGCCGTGTAGAACCAATATTATGCTTGACCTGGATAACGCTACGTAAGAGAACCAATATTATGGGACCTGATAACGCTGGCCGTAAGAGAACCAATATTATGCTTGACCTGGATAACGCTGGCCGTGTAAGAGAACAATATTAAGTGCTTGACCTGGATGACGCTGGCCGTAAAGAGAAACCAATATTATGCTTGACCTGGATAACTGGCCGTGTAAGAGAACCAATATTATGGTCGACCTGATAACGCTGGCCGTAAGAGAACCAATTATGCTTGACCTGGATGCCCTCGGCGTGTAAGAGAACCAATATTATGCTCGGACCTGGATGACGCTGGCCGTGTAAGAGAACCAATATTATGCTTGACCCGATGACGCTACGTAAGAGAACCAATATTATGCTCGACCTGATGACGCTGGCCGTGTAAGAGAACCAATATTATGCTTGACCTGGATGACGCTGGCCGTGTAAGAGAACCAATATTATGCTCGACCTGGATGACGCTGGCCGTGTAAGAGAACCAATATTATGCTCGACCTGGATAACGCTGGCCGTGTAAGAGAACCAATATTATGCTTGACCTGGATGACGCTGGCCGCGTAAGAGAACCCACGTGTTCAAAACCCTATTCCCCACCACACAGTCATGCACATAAGCATGAAGCATCATCAGTTTTTCAAGGAAGCGGACACCCGGGTACAGATTAGCCTCAATATAAGAGGTGTTGTTATTCACTGCAGTATACATTGAAACCCTTTGACATGTTCTCGTGAAAATGGTAACAAAGGTTGGTGGTACTCGGTCACTGGTGGTCCCCCTCACTCACAACAAGCAAGAAAGCAACACAGTACTGTACCATTTCTTGAACCAGGCTACCTTTAACACCCCCAGCCACAGCTTAGCTTGACACAGCAGCTCAAACTTGGATAATGTGCATCACACGGTACCTTGTAATTTTAGTTCTATTTCTGGCATTACTGTTTACAAATTACACATAATAGGTGCGACGGAGACATGACTTGACAGGAAGGTTTGTGTGTAGTCAAGTGAAATAACTGTTTAGCTGACATGACGCATTCTGTTTATAGACGTGGCAGCATGCGAGATAAATTGCTCACTGAGGGTAAAATCTTTCTATAACAATTTACACTTCTGAATGTTTCTGCTGACGTCTACTGTACAAGTTGCACGTCTGGCTCTGTGGCAGAACAAAGAATATAAACAACAGCCCTGGTTATAAAACCTTGTAATATGACCTTTAAAATGAACTCTCCTCGTTGACGTCATCACAACAAACTCGAACACAAGACGTGAAGGAGTGAAGGCAGGGAGTGGGGCTGGAAATTAACACGACCACAAATAATATAACGTTCATAAACCCCAGCCTCTGAAGGTCAACAATCTCAAAGCGAAGGACGCCATTAGTGTCATCATCAAAAACCTAATTCACCAATAAATAAAGGGGCATAATGCACTTTAATCTGTGAAATACACAATCACCAACGTTCAAAAAAAAAAATCTAAAAATGAAATGATTTGTTCAACGCATAAGACCAGTGTTGCCTTAATGATGTGAAACTTTGAGACGCGATACTAATGAACACTCTCACAACCTCCGCAAATAGACAAGACAAGATGAATTTGGGGCATAACGCTTAAGGATTGAATGTATAAAATAAACCTCAAACTAAATACGACTACGAGACACTATAGTCAAATGGATAAATAACAATACACACATAAAAACATAAGAAAATAAGGAGTCTGCAATAGGCCGGTTGGCCTGTGCATGGCAGCTCCTGTCGAGAGTTACTACCACTCTCTATCATCCATGAATCTATCTAGCCTCCTTTTGAAACTTTCCAGAGTTCCCGCAAGAACTGAATACAAGGGATAGGAAAAATTATATGTACCAGGTAGAATGAAACTGATTTAAATTGAATTAAACCCGTGTGTAATACTGCGGGTGTGTGTTATACCTCCCGCACACCCTTCCACGAATCACTCCAGCATCCAATCACTTAGTCTGACACCATCACGTCAACATTGCCAGAATACATGTTTACACCAAGACAGAGAGGCTTATAGACGTATGACAGGCGAGATTTACACTGGCATGAGTGATTAATATTTTTATTTTATTTTTACGGGGATTAGCCCACCCGGGCACAGGTCATTGACCCACAACAGGGCCTGGGGAAATGTAATATTAATAAAAATAATAATAATAATTACTTCATAGTAAATAAAAATTTTAATAAAAAAAATAAAAAATGCAATAATAATAATAATAATAATAATAATAATAATAATAATAATAATAACACTGATAATAATAATAATAATAATAATAATAATAATAATAATAATAATAACACTGATAATAATAATAATAATAATAATAATAATAACACTGATGATAATAATAATAATAATAATAATAATAATAATAATAATAATAATAATAATAATAATAAATAATAATAATATTAATAATAATAATAAAGAACCATAAAAGAATACATAAATGAAAAAAAAAGGGTCTACCATTAGACAATACATTATGCTTCCAATATCTTCCCAGGAAGTAAAGATAGTCGTGATAATGTAACCTTTGTGGACAACACAAAGGAGAGTAGAACGTTGGACCAGCACGGACAAGTCTATTGTTCCCTTAACAAGAGCATAATTAGTTTACTTGGGCGTCCGGACCCCCAGCAGGTTACCTAAGTCACGTCCTGCCCCCACCAGTTGCCCCTCACACCAACGTAACGTAAACCTCATCATCTCTGAGTCAGTCCGCAATATAGAAATAGGTTGTATCCATGACTCACTCATGTAAACATAACTAAAAACACACAAAATTAAGAAAACTAGCCCACACGTCAAAATATACATATCATACACGAGAAGAATAATCCTACGGTTAAACCTAAAAACGTAACTTACGGTGTCCAGATGGGGATAACTTCTATTTTTTTATTAGTATAACAATGAAAATACATCATACCTATATATGGCAAAATTTACTCAGTACACTATTATCTAAAAGTCTTTTTCTATTATCACAATGGTGACGGGGTCCTAACCCAACTAAACCCAAATTAGCTAACGATTAATGCAAATAATATATAGCTTGTATTATGATGGATGAATAATACAGTTTATATTTGTATAATAGTGCATTCCCCTGCCCTCCCTCACCTTAGTCTTGCCAATACATCATTATGGAACACTCTCCGCCCTAACTACGCACTGTACGATCTTAACATCAATTCTACAAATTAGTTTCAGAAACGCCAACCGAATGTCACTAACAACTTGGAGCACATATCTACACAATACACACCGTAATTTTACCTCTCCAACCACATGCATAAAACAAGACTAAAGCTCCTCATTTCAACACCAAGGCTCACTAAGTGCATCATGTACAATATGTTTTGCGTCTGTTCTCGGACAACAGAACGCTTCACAGACAAGACGGATTACATGTCAACAAATGGTCAGTCACACACCACCCTGTGACGCACTACTACAAGTAATGACAACAATACAACTACTCTTATAATCATAAAAACAACATCAGCAACAGAAATAATAATAACAATAACAATATCAATAATAATAATAATAATAACATTCACCTTATTATCTGCGACAAGAGCCTACATATCAACAGCACCAGTTCTAACAAGCTCCGATTTTATTTAGGCTCATCAAGGCTGAACACCCCCACCTCGTGTGGCTAAATTTATCCGCGTTGTGATTCACCTGCCCAGTCAGGTCTCGTAAAACCTGACGAACCACACGTCGATGGGTGGTGTAACAGGTGGTGGCAACAGGCAACATAACAACATGCAATCTCCTGCATGTTTCATAACACAACACGCGGCTAAAAATATCCCCCAGTAAAGAACACTCACTGGTTATGAGCCAGAAACGTGACGTCATCTAAACCCAGGCTGCTCTGTGACGGTGACGGTGTGAATGTGTGAAGGGGTGTGAAGGGGTGGGGTGTGAAGGGGTGGGGTGTGAAGGGGTGGGGTGGGGGGTTATAGTCTGGTATGGCCGACTCTGCTGCCAGTCCTCTCCTCCAGTTAAGTTATCATGTGTTATCCTTCACACTCTTTCTGTGGCTCGTCTTTTGTTAGTCAGTGTTTTGGTGGGGTGAGGTGCAATAATCAGCAGCTTTACCGGCCAAAACCCCATTACCTTCAGTTATAATGATACTTTAGTTTTCATACTTTTGTGTTACGAATAAGGTTTTCAATTTTCCCTTTGGTCTAGCAGCTAAACCCTTTATAAACACACAGTAAAATTTTAACTTTCCCAATGTAAGTTTTAGGGCCAATTCATTATTAGTTATAAATTATTGTACTGAGCATTACTTTGTTATTAGGAGTTCTCTTTAATACCTTAAGGTTAGCTTTTGAAATCTTTTGATAATTATTTTATTAGTATCTAGTAATTCTTTTTCCTGTCTCGATCTGTATATAAGAAGTTTTCAATGCTTTTTTTTATTTAATTTTCGTTGTCAACAAAAAATATTTATTAATGTAAAATTGGTATAATATTCTGTATACGAGTAATTATTCTATCAATACTTCTTGTTCATACCAAAACGAGCAATATATACAAGTAACTACAATAATTGCAAATTTGCTAATGCCACAAAGATGTTTCAAACACTCGTAAAAGGATGAAGCGAGCGTGTCGGTGTACCTAGATGTATGTATGTATGTATGTATGTATGTATGTGTGTGTGTGTGTGTGTGTGTGTGCACAGGGTGGTGTAATGCACCTAGTGTGGCAGCATTATGTTAGTGGTAAGGTGCAGGCACTGCTTGCTCCCTCTCGCTTTCAGCTACAGCCGCTGGCTAGCCCTCGTGACGAACAGAGAAGCAACTTGCACAAATCTTCGCCTTCCAGTACACAGCCTCTTCACCATCAAGACTCCTGTTGTGCCTCCTCGTGGTAACACACGGTAACTGGGTGCCTCGTGGGCCCAGGCCAGACCAGCAGGGGATCTCGGATCAGCAATAGACCCGAGGACGGCGCATAGGCCCACTGGCAGGTGGACACGTCCAGGCGCCTACCAACCACTGCCCCGCTGCTTTACGGATTAACCTTGGCAGGTATAAGGCTATGGGAGTAAACCCCAAACGAAAAATGTTTGGTGGAGCCCGCATCAGGCAGACATGCTTACAGAGCTTCAACAAGACCCCAACGGCGGTATAGGCGGAAGAGGTGACCACCATGGAAACCCAACGACTACACCGGCTATTGGCAGTCCATTGCAACTCTCCCTCTTCCCAGTCGTTGCAACAGTTGCACCAATGGATCAGGAAAAGGGAGAGCCAAGATGTGTGGTTGCAGCCTGCATTCCTGCCTCACCACATAAATCAACTTATGCGCAGCCATCATCCAGCTCCTCACACCTCTCATCATCATCAAACCCCTATACCCCCAAAAGTCCTATGGCGACGGACAAATGGCGATGGGGCCAGGCAGAGATGGCTGCTGGGAGTCTCTATAATGCGTTTTTTCCCAGCTGAGAAGAGATGCCCCGCCCCCTCCTCAAGAGTTACAGTTGATTGGCTGTTGCAAATCTGTACGATTTCGTCCTGTAGTAATGATGTATTTCTAAATGAGTTTATTCATAATCGTTGGGATGACCGTTTCTGACGAGAAAGATATTTAGCAAAATTATATAAAGATACATGTATTCATTACTTCTAAACTGAGCACGTAGAAATTTTTCAGAAATCTTATACATGAATTAACTGTTAAACTCTGGTAGCAAATTCACGCTTTCGGAAGACGCACTTAATATAGCTTATATTTACCCACGATAAGGCATACTAAGATAACTTACGTATCAGTAATACTACATTATGCAAAAACTAACTGTACAGTACTCACCCTCACGTCACCCTTACAATCCCCTTTCTAATTATAGATCCAACTTGGGATTTATCATGGGTAATATAACTGTTATCAGGTGAAGAAATGAGCTGATAAATCCTGACACAAGGACGGGATCTGTAAGGGGGGGCCTTAAGGTGCTGGTGTGTGTCGGGTGCTGATACTGCTGAGATCTGCAACACAAAAGTTAGGAGCGAGAATCTTGACAACACCTGTGGATGTGCCCTATACCTTTATACAACACTGCAACACACAGGCACTATAATCTATTAGTGGAGGATGAAAGCAATAACATGTCGCAAGAATTAAACTACCTTGATAAACACTTGCTAAATGTATGATAAAGCAACGCACTATCGGGAATACTGCGTCAAATAAACTACACAAACACGAAGACCATATTTAATACAGAACTATTTCGGTATCATACATTCATTTTTCAATTGGTATTTTTATGTTTTATTTGTTCTGTATACCAGGATACAAATATCGTTATAGGTGCATTTTCCTATTAAAAATTCGTTTGGGTGCACAACTCACGAGGCGACGAATTATCACACATTTTCTTACAAACAACAATAAAATAAAGAAAACTAGCAAAGTAAGCAAGTCTCTGTTGTGGATATATTGTGGATGTGTGTGTGCTGTTGATATGGTGTGGATATATTTTGCTGATACGTGTTGTGGATGTGTTGCTGATACGTGTTGTGGATGTGTTGCTGATACGTGTTGTGGATGTGTTGCTAATACGTGTTGTGGATGTGTTGCTGATACGTGTTGTGGATGTGTTGCTGATACGTATTGTGGATGTGTTGCTGATACGTGTTGTGGATGTGTTGCTGATACGTGTTGTGGATGTGTTGATGTGTTGC